>NC_045986.1:16752642-17052642 GCF_010909765.2 Amblyraja radiata
TTATCTCCATAAGATTCTCCAAATGTATTTGTTGGGGTTTGGACCATGGAGCAGTGTTCCTCTCAGGGGCAATGGGCAAAGTCTCGCATCGAGGCTCTGAGCACACACTTGCCAAATCCTCCGGTGGGCCACAGTGTTTGAATATGTCAAAGCAAGACTCTTCAGCAATGGGCACTCTAATTCAAACTTCATCACAGTAATAAATCACCAGGACAAGGTGCCTCAAAGATGCTTTCAAAGTTCCTTGCAAAATGTAACACACTCCCACTGGCCCAGAACTGGTCTGAGTATCTAGTTGAGAGTTTAACTCACCAAGGCATAGAAGGCTATGTCTGCAGTTGGTAAATGAGATGAGTGTAGATGCACACATTGTCAACATACACATGGTTGGCTAAAGTTCTTGTTTCAGTCCTGAATTACTCCATGACTCTGTCCATGACTCAGAGACAATGGGTCCTTCATGTTGTGGCACTTCAAGTAAACATCCAAGTACGGTGTGGATGCAGCAAGTGGTTTCTACCTCTCCCACTCTTTCAAGCAACGAGATCCATACCGCATGTGTAGGAAAGAACGGCAGATGCTGATTTACACTGAAGATAGACACAAAATGCGTAGAACTCAGTGGGACAGGCAGCATCTCTAGATAGAAGGAAAGGGTGACGTCAGGTTGAGACTCTTCTTCAGACTGAGGGTTGGGGGAGAGGGAGACACAGAGATAAGGAAGGGCAAGGTGTGTAAACGAGACATTGAAAGGGATGAAGCTCAAGGTAATGTAGATCATTGTTAGCTAGGAGAAGGTGACAACAAAGAATACAGGAGCATCACCTCATATTTCGTTTGGGCAGCTTCCCCCCACCGTATGAATCCATCTCTCTCCATCCCTTCCTAGTTCTCCGACTAGTCTGACTATCCCAATTAAATTTTATCTTTGTATGCTTTGTTGTCACCTTTTCTTAGCTAACAATGACCGATTCTATATTCTCTTGAACTTCATCCCCGCTTTGATGCCTCACCGTATCCTGCTATCTCTGTATCTCCCTCTCCCTGAGTCTGAGGAAGGGTCTTGACCCGAAACGTCACCCACTCCTTCTCTCCAGAGATGCTGCCTGTCCGCTGAGTTACTCCTGCATTTTGTGTCTAGTTTCATACCTCACTGCCCACCGGTGATTCAACCTCTCTAACTCTTCATCCAACTAACCTTGTATTGAAGCGAAGTACATTCAGCGCCCTTGCATACACTCTGTCGAGAGCGAGAATGATTTTATATCACCCAGCCAGTCTCTCTCCGTCTTCTACACTGTTCAGGTGACCCTTTAATTTCCAGTTACAGTTCTGGTGACAAATTGTAAATCACAGCACCGCCTCCAGTTCATTCACATAGTTCTGTATAGCAGTGGCATGAACTGTGCCCATCCACATGCTGTGTACAATCACAGTAACAGAAAATGCCTGAGGTAGGGGGAATATTTATCATCAGATCTAAAACCACCTGCTCCTGGTTCGTTCCACGACACATTACTCTCAGAAACGTCCCGAGTAATATCCCCAACTAGATCCCAAAGCTGACTTTGACAAATTGATTTTTTCCAATGTGTATGAAAGTAAAGTGACACACATTTACGTGGTAGCTGCAGTAATGTATCGAATGCCCCAAACCAGAACCAAGGAAAGAATGTCCACCAATGAGGGCCTTAATTCAAGGGAAGAATTCCCAGGACAGTTTACAGCTTTTGACTCTCAGACCCAGTCTGGGAGGGTGTATTGCGAGATGATATCAGATTCTTTGTTGCAAATAACATCAATGATGAAAATAAAAAAGTGATCTACTTATTGTAATGGGAGCCCGCACACATAATTTAACCAGAAGTTGGCTGAATCCAGAGAAACCTGATGTTTTAACAACGGATTCAGTAGATTAGTGGAAGAATCACTTTAACACAAAACAGTGGATCATGCAAATTTGATTCAGTTAGGGAAACGTAGTTAAGCAGTGACTCTGTACGTATATAAGTGCAGGCACACAGAAAGATATGCATACATATATGTACATATACACAGGCATGTGCCCAAGGGCAAAGACATACACAAATGAACAGACATATGGATGCACATATATAACATTATACTATATGTACATGCATACATGCACACATAAACTTAGTGACACACATTCACTCTAAGATACACAAACATAAAGAATCACGTCACATGTAGTCCATGGCCTTTAATTGCGGCACCCTTTAATAAGGGTTTGCCTGGTTCTATCCGGATAATTGGACTCGTCTGACACTTAGTGTGGAGTGCATGTCTCTGAACTTTCCTCGATCTGTTTTGTCTCCGCAGCTCAAGACAGCAAAGGTCAAAGAGATGCGGTGGGTCTTGTAGGTTTGGAGACGCATGAAAGTGCAGCTGCTGTAATCTGGCGTAAAAAGCAAACTGCTGGTATGTTCAGTGGGTCAGGCAGCATCTGTGGTGGTAGGGGGATAGTCAATCTCTCAGGTAGAGAGCCTGCATCAGAACTCTTGTCAGGTCACCTGAACCCAGAGACCTGAAAACTTATAAAAAGTCCCTGTGGGTACAAGATGGACATCAATAAACTTAACTTTGAATTGAATAACTGCGGACAACCAACTTATCTATCTGTGTCAGAATCGCCTTTTTGAGTGGTTATCAACATGTAACATGATCTGAGATTTTACCCCCACAGATGCTGCCTGGCCTGTCAAGTATTTGCAGGCTTCTCTTTTATTTCAGATTTCCAGTAACCGCACAGTTGGTCACTAGACCAGTGTGGGTTTTCTCTCTCCTCTGACCTCGTCGGTCTGCTCCAGAGGTTTCAGCTTCAGGCAACCAACCTTCGCCTCCCCCTCCCCACCAGCACGCCATTCAATCTCTCCGTCTCTCTCCGTCTCCACCTACCACAGGCATTTCCTTTGTGTTCTCCACCCTCCCACTTCTCTGCAAAACAGAATGCATTTGTTTTTCCGATAAAAGGTAATTCACCCAAAACATGCATTCTCTGTTAATAAAGATGCACCACTGAAGATCTCCAGCAAGTTCAGGGAACCGCCCCGAAACTCACCCATCCTTTTTCTCCAGAGATGCTGCCTGACCTGTTGAGTTACTCCAGCACTTTGTGTCTATCGTTGGTATAAACCAGCATCTGCATTTCTTTGCTTATACATGTTCAGTTTTTAGTTTGCACACCAAAAAACGTTGTTCAATATTCTCATTGCAACTGACCAGATGAATGAATATAATGGATATTCTTGTGAAGATAATGATCCATTGGCAATTTACAGTATACCATCGATATACTGATCTTATAGAGAATTACAAAATTCTTAAGGGGTTGGACAGGCTAGATGCAGGAAGATTATTCCCGATGTTGGGGAAGTCCAGAACTAGGGGTCACAGTTTAAGGATAAGGGGGAAGTCTTTTAGGACCGAGATGAGAAAATCATTTTTGCACAGTGGTGGTGAATCTGTGGAATTCTCTGCCACAGACGGTAGTTGAGGGCCAGTTCATTGGCTATATTTAAGAGGGAGATAGATGTGGCCCTTGTGGCTAAAGGGATCAGGGGGTACGGAGAGAAGGCAGGGATGGGATACTGAGTTGGATGATCAGCATGATCATATTGAATGGCGGTGCAGGCTCGAAGGGCCGAATGGCCTACTCCTGCACCTATTTTCTATGTTTCTATGTCTATGTTTCTATGATGATGTGCAGACTAACTAGCAGGTTTAGGGGCAAAATAGATCCTTCAGAATTTGGCGGAGGATTTACATCAGTTAATTTATTTAGCTCGGTCAACATTCTACTATCAGCCTCGAAGTTATATTGAAGAACTTTCTCGATTCAGACATTTGTCCATTAAATTAATGTTCTTAATTCCACAATCTGAAGTAACAATTAGCGTAATGAAGAATTCATTGTAAAAACCACATCACAAACACCACTTTTATTCATTATAAATGAGTAACTAATGCACCCAAAGGATATTTTAACTTCACATTGTCAAACATGGAATAGTCTATGACTCACCTCTGGCAAAGCTAATTAAACATTCAGAACATTTTATGAAAACATTTGATTTTAATTTCGACATTACTGTAAAAAGAGCACTCCCTGCCATTGTTGACAGTGCCAGGTCACGTGTGGATGCTTTAGAGTCAATCTTCATCTCCGTTCCTTTTGGTACGACCTTCTTGGAACTAAGCTGGTTCCTGGTGATGATCAGAGATGAAAGGAAGCGTTAAACGTGAGGAGGTTGTCCTGCAGACTCTTACGCAGGTGAGGGCCAGCAGAATGTTGCTTAATGCCTGCTGGCCCTAACTGTGGAGCCATTGTCCTCCGCTTGGATAGACCTAACTCTGGAGCGGCTTCTGCTGACTCTGTTCATCTGAGGAGGCTCCGGCTTGGTGATCACGAGACGGGACGTCACTGTTGCTTCTATTCCTGGCAGAACGCAAATGTTGTGGCAATTGCCCTTGATGGATCAGTGAGGTAAAATTGGGTACAAGTCTTGTCTGAATTGAGATAGGATCCGTTGTTGTCATCAACTCTATGCTCGTCACAACTTTTAGCTGTGGTCTGTTCTCGGAATGCTGAGGACGTTTCAGAATTGTTGCTCTTTCTGATATCTTGTATTCTAGCTTGTCTTTAAATGATTTCAGAAATGGCTCCTTGGGGGAGCCGTTATACAACAGGACAAATTCTTTCTGTGTGTCAAGTGGCAAGATACACATTCCATTGGAAGATTTTCTGAATATTTCAAGCACCAAATCTAAGAGAAAAAAAAAATGAGAAGAATATTAGTTTTGCTTGCAGACTTTTCCATATTCCATTTGGGGCATTGAATGCAAAGGCAGGAAGGTTAACACTACTTTAAATTGCGATGTTCAAAAGTTGAAGTTCTATACTGGAGCAAAGCAAATTTTAACGCTGAGGTTAGACACAAAATGCTGGGGTAATTCAGCAGGTAAGGCAGCATCTCTGGAGAAAAGGAACAGGTGATATTTCAGATCAGAACCCTTTTTCAGACTCAAGATGAAGGGTTCCGACATGAAACGTCATCTATTCCTTTTCTCTGAAGACGCTGCCTGGCCGGCTGAGTTACTCCAGCATTTTGTGTCTATCTTTGGTATCTGCACTGCCTTCCTACCAATTTTGATAGCGATAAGCAGGAACTTTCAATGGTTTCTTGTGGGTGGCTGCTTGCCGGTAAAGGGATTGATGGTAAATGGGAGGGTTTTAAACATGAATAGGGAGAGTTCAGGGCCAGCATGTGCCTGGTAGACAGAATGGCACGTTTGTCAGGATCAGGGAACTTTGGATATCAATAGATATGGAGGCTCTGGTCGAGAAAATGAAGGAGGTATATGTCAGGAATGGACTGCTGGGATCAAGTGATTCCCTTGAGACGTATAGGGATATAGGACACACTTGAGATAATTATTCTGTGCCCCTATTTAAGCTGTAGGGAACGGCCTGGGAACTATAGACCAGTGAATCAGCGCTGGGCCCATTGTTGTTTGCTCATTTTATTAACGATTTGGATGTGAGTGTTGATGGCATAGTTAGTAAATTTGTGAGTGACACTAACATTGGTGGTAAAGTACACAGTGATCTGCAATTATAATGGGCTTTGGATCAACTGGGCCAATGGTCAATGGATTAATTCAGATAAATGCACGGTGTTGCGTTTTGCTGGACAAATGAAGCAGAACTTATACATAAAGAGTAGGGCCCTGAGGATTGTTGTGGAACAGACAGATTTAGGGGTGTAGGCACATGGTTCCCTAAAAGTGGCGATAGGCAATGAAGAAAATGTTTGGCATGTATGCCTTCATATGCCAGGTGAACTGTAGTTGGGATGTCATGTTGCAGTTGCACAAGATGTTGGTAGGACCACATTTGGAGAATTGTGTACAGTTCTGGTCATTCTGCTATAGGAAGGACGTCATTATATGGAAAAGGGCATAAGAAAGATTTACAACGATGTTACCAGATCTGGATACATGGGAAGCCTGGATTGTGATACATGGGAAGCCTGGATAAGCTGGGTCTTTTTTCCCTGGAAGATAGGAGGAAGACCACAAGACATGAGCAGAATGAGGTCATTCGGCCCATCAAGTCTGCTCCGCCATTTGATCATGGCTGATCTATTTTTCTTTCTCATCCCAATTTACCTACCTTCTCCCGTAATCTTTGACACCCTTACTAATCAAAAACCTATCATCTCCACTTTAGAAATACCCATTGACTTTGGCCTTTACAGCCGACTATGGGAATTAATTCTACAGATTTACTATCCTCTGGCAAAATTAATTCCTCCTCATCTCCATTCTAAAGATACGTCCTTTTATTCTGAGATGTGCCCTCTGGTCCTAGGCTCACCCACTACTGGAAACATTGAGGGATGACTTCAAAGTGGTTTATAAAATCATAAGGTGTACAGTCAGAGTCGCTTCCCCAGGTGAAGGGAGGCGAAAACTAAAGGGTGTAGATATAAGGTGAGAGACGAAAGATTTAATAGGGAATTGAGGGGTATGTTTTCATACAGATGGCAATGGGTACATGGAATGAGCTGACCGAGGATGTGGTAGAAACAGATATCGTTATGACATTTAAAAGTCACTTTGACTGGTACAGAAGTGGGAAAGGTTTGGAGGTGTATGGGTCATAGGACCATCTTGATTAGCCAACTTGGTCAACATGAGTAAGGCTGAAGGACCGCTTTCCATGCTGTATCGCTCTCCGACTATAACTTTCTTCGGACCTCAGATGTGTGCAGTTCTGGGCACCACACTATAGGAAAGATGTGATAGTACTGAAGAGGGTGTGGAGGAGATTCACCAGTTTGGTTATGAGGAGAGACTGGAGAAACTGTTCTCCCCAAGGTTAAGTGGAGACTGCAGCAACCTCTCTTCTTATCAGGGGTAGGCAAGAGAACATGTATTTAGGATAAGGGGGGACGAAGGTTTAGAGGGAATCTGGAGAGGACCTTCTTTGCTCAGAGAGTGGCGAGTACCTGGAATACACTGCTGTAAAGAGCGGTGGAAGCAGAATCACTGACAGCATTTAATGAGTTTCTAGATAGGCACTTGAATCATTTAGGCCCACAGGACACAGTACGGGGAGGTGGGATTAGTATGGATCAACCGGCTGTCGAGGACATGATGGGCCGAATGGCCTGTTTCATTCTCTATGACTCCATAAAACACTGCTTGAAATATCTTTGATTTAGTAGAAACATCTTCCTAAATCTACAATAATATAAAAATAAGAATGGTAAACTTACCAAGAGCTTCATTCATTACTTTGGGGATGACAGTTTTGAGGATCTCACAGTTTCTCTGCAAAGATGGGTTTGAGTTCATCTCCAGCAACCAGACCTGCGGAAAGGTTCAAGCATGGCACGTTATTCCTCTCGAGACATTCATGTTGCAAGAGGACAGTGGGTGATTGCTGCCAGGAGCTGGCGAATGGATGGCGAGGTGACCCCAGAGATAGCAGATGACCTACTTAATGCCTTTACAAGGACTGGAAAACTGGAGAGTCTAACAATGACGCAAAAGGCCAGCATGGTGGCACAGCGGTAAAGTTGCTGCCTTACAGCACCAGAGACCCCGGTTCGATACTGACTATGGGCTTTTGTCTGTACGGAGTTTGTACATTCTGCCCATGACTGCATTGGTTTTCCCCGGGTGCTCTGGTGTCCTCCCACGCTCTAAGACATACAGGTTTGTAACTTGGCTTCTGTAAAGATTGTAAATTGTCCCTAGCGTGTAGGATAGTGCTAGTGAGAGTGACAGCGGTTGCTCCAGGATGTTGCCTGGATTCAGGAGCATTCGCTATAAGGCGGGACGGATAAACTTGGTCATTTCCTCCATAGTGTTGAAGATAAGACGCAACCTGATAGAATTGTGAGCGGCACAGACAAGAGTAGATGGAAAGTTCAAATATTAGGTTAAGATGAGAGGGGAAGGTTTAAAGGTGATTTGCGATTGCAATTGTTTTTATATAGTGTGTGGTGTGTGGAGCACACTTGCAGGGGAGGTGACACACAATGGGTTTTAAGGTGTTTAGACGTAGGGAATAGATCATACGATCAAGCAGGGAATAGGGAAATACAGAACATGTGTGGGCATAAGGGATTAGTTTGATTGGCTTCATGGTTGATGAAGACACGATGGGCCAAAGGTTCTGTGCCTGTGTACTGTTCTATATCTATTTTAGTTCATGTTTCAACCCTAGCATTGGCCATCGGATTACAAACGGACTCACCCCTGATCTTAACTTATCACATTCTATTTTAACATTAAAATATCCTTGCTATGATTCCTGTGAACCTGTTATTCCTGCAAATGATCATTCTCATGCTTTGTAATTAAAGTGGTTTACATGGATGAAGGGAATTTGACCTCAGCCTATCCACCTCAAAGCTAACACAGGTAACTGGCAGGAATGGGACTATGTTGGTTTTGACCAGAACACGCAATTGTAAACTCTTTCCAGAGTCGGGGTTTATGAATCAGATGTTCAAGGTCCAGCAGATGGCAGTAAAAAAACATCGCTTTGTGCAACGTACAGCTGCAAACCTCAAAGTTTTAACTTGGTCTTCCCACAGTCCGAGTGGTATCCCCACCTCCCCTCCTCCTCCTCCTCTGTAACATCAGAACGCATCACATCATCAACGAGGGAGGAGTGTTGCCACTTGTGTCGTTCCTACAGGAAGCATCACCTCACGGGGGAAGCATTGATTTTGTTAAAAGTCAGATGGGAAGAGCTGCACCCCTCCGGGATTGGTGTGTTCCTGTTTCGACATCAGCCAACCAAACTGGTTCAACGAAACCACAAACTTAGATCCAGCCAACAATTTGTACAAACACAAGGAACTGCAGAATCTTTGGTAGAACACAAAATGCTGGAGTAACGCAGCGGGTCAGGCAGCATCTCTGGAAGACATGGATAGGCGACATTTCGGGTCGGGACCAAGAGGATCACAACATTTTGAGTCGGGACACTCTGAGTTACTCCAACACTGTGTTTTACAATGATTTGCATTATCAAGCATCCCCCTCCTCACAATTAATCTGCCAAAAGCACTTTATGGGAGCATTTTGTGCAAAATTTGAAATGGAGATTTTTGGGATGACAGAGTGATTACAGGGTGGGACAGAGGCCATTGGTCTGTTGAATCCACTTTAACTCTATGTTCGAGTAATCCAGACAGTCCCTCCCATATAACCCAGTAAAATCCAACTCCCTTGTAAATGCTGCAAAAAAGTAAATACAAAATATAAACAGATTATTGGAATTGACAAAGATTTAAAATTGTGAATTGTTACATTTTGGTAGGAAAAATGAGAAGGGCTCGAGCTACAACTGAACCGCCCTCCACCGCTGCCCCAGTCGGGCAGTCCACACATGAACAACTCATTACACAAAATAAATATTAATTTCCCACTTTACGTTCTTTTGCCAATCATCATCTTGCTCTGTACCTGGTTGTTGATTCTCCACTAATGGAAACACCATCTCTTTATCTACTCTGTCTGGATTCTTCATATTTAAAAAAAAAGACCTTTATCAGACTCCCCTCTGTCCCACCGAGAACAACTCCAGCAAAGCCAGCCTATCCGCAGAACTAAAATCCTTCATCCCCGGGATCGACTTGGTACATCATTCCTGCACACTTCCTGAAGCCTCACACCTTCCCTTCATGTGGTGCCCAGAACCATGCAAGATGGCAGGAAGAATGGGAGAGATAGATCAGCCATGATTAAATGGTGGAGTAGACCTGATGGGCCGAATGGCCTAATTCTACTCCTATCCCTTATGACAATCGTCCATACGAGTCTGAAGCTCGTCGTTACTTCCTTGTTCTTGTACTCTGAGCCAGAACTTGACGCATTATTTTAAACCGCTTCCTAAACCTGCCCACGAGCTCGGCACACATTCCCCAGGGTCCACGTATCCCTGTTAGAATCATGCTCTCTAGCTTGAGCACTTCCCAAATGTCCACCCACCAAAATGTAATAATTCACAGCTTTTCCCAATAATCTGTTCATATCTCTTTTATCCTCATGATTCACTCATTATGCCTCCAAGTTTTGTGTCATCTTAATGCAATCCAAATACCAGCACAGCCTGCCATGTAGAAGCTTATCAAAAAGCCTTGCTGAGATCCACATAGACTACGTCTATGGTCCTGCCCTCATCAACCTTCTTGGTTACTTCTTTAAAAAACTCATCAAATTCCCGAGACACATGATCACCCACAAACAAAACCACGTTGACTATCGCTTATCTTTCCAATGCATGTATATCCTATCCCTCAGAATCCTGTCCAGATGCTAGTTTTACTGGTCTATAGTTCTCAGAGTTTGAAATGAGATCAGCCACGATCATCCTACATAACGGAGCAGGCTTCTTGAGTTGCTGAGTGGCCACCACCTGCTCTTAATTCATATGTATGTTTAAGGCTAGTAGGCAAAGGGGGCGATCATGGAAAAAGGGGAAATTGTGATGGAATTATTGGGGAAGTTGCTCGGGATTAAGGGATGGAAGTTATAGATAGATAGAGTCATCATGGAAACAAGCCCTTCAGCCCTAATCCTCCATGACGACTAAATTGCCTATCCCAGCTAATCCCATTTTCCTGCACCGGACCCATATCTCCCCAAACTTTTTCTATCCTTGTACCTGTCCAAGTGCCCTTTAAATGTTACAATTGTATTCACCACTACCACTTCCTCTGGCAGTTCATTCCATATATATATACCACCCTCTGTGTGTAAAAGTGGCTCTTTTAAATCTTTCCCCTCTCATCTTAAACTTGTGCTCTCTAGTTTTAGACTCCCCTAACCTGGGATAAAGACTGTGACCATTCACTTTATCCATGCTCCTCATGGTTTTATAAAGTTGTATAATGTCACGCCTCACCCTCCTTTGCCCCTGATAAAACAGTCCCAGCCTATTCGGTCACTCATAACTCAAACCTTCCAGATCCGATGACATCCTTGTAAAACGTTCTTGCTCCCTTTCTGGTTAATTGGCAACCTTCCTGCAGCAGGACGGCCAAAACTGTCGACTGTACTTCAGATGTGGCCTTACATCTGCGCATGTGACTCGTACATCTGTAACATGATGACCCAACTCTTGTGCTCAGTCCCCTGACTGATGCAGACCAGTGTGCCGAATGCCTTCCTCACCACCTTGTGTTGCCGAGCCCGGGAGAAGGGTGAATCACGGTGGGCTGGGGAGGGGGTTTGGGGTAGAATGATGGTTCCCAAGGGTTCCCAACCTGGGGTCAATTTACCACCGGGGGTAAATTCGCCTACCCAGGGTGTAAATTTGTTGATTCTGGATTAGTACATATTTTTTCTCATTGACTGACTGTGTTTGGTTCTGGTAAACCGTTATCTGTTCATCATTAGTTGTTCATAAATAAGTGAAATAACATTGCTGTGTGCTATTAAAGTTGCCAGGGGTAAACGTGATGAAAAAGGTCGGGAACCCCTGGGTTAGAGGGTGTGGGTGGGACATCATCCTATCTGCGCAGAGCAATTTTGTACAAGTGATGATGAACAGTGCCACTGCTCACAGCAGTCAGTCAGTACACACTTCATACATGCAGGGGATTTGCAGGGCTTGTGCACTCACACACACGCGCACACACTCACACACTCACACTCACTCTATCGTACTCATTATATCACACACACTCTATCACACACACTCCATCACACATACACGCACGCACGCACATGCACGCATGCACACAGCTTCCAGGATGGGGTTTTTTGAACAATTCCCTCACATGGACTTTGAGTGATTGTCTACATGATGAAAGGTCCAGTCTGATGTCTGGACTTAAAGTTTGATCAGTTTTGTGCATGGTTTTGTGTGTTTACTTTTTAACTGATGCATGGACAGTTGAATCTTGCATTCAGCATTGTTGCCAATAATGCGTCCTCCTGACCTATTCGACACTTAAAGCAGAGTTTTTTTCCTGCAAATTCACTTTTGTACTTAAGTGCCTGTCAACTCTCGGTGGCCTCTCTGCAGGCTGGTGACACCCTGGCCCAGTGGTAGTGGAAATAATCCATTAAAAATGATCCCAAGCCGCGCCGAAATACCGTTTGTCAGAGCCGGCTTAAAAACAAGCTTGTCCAATATAACGTTAATAGTTAGTTGCTGCAGCACATATCAACTATCAAGCCTTTATCAAAGGACTTCTTCTGAAAGGTAAATAATAGTTTGCGTTGGTCACAGTGGAATTTCTGGTGGATTGAAACCTGTTGCCTAGCAATGGCCAGGCCAATCATAGCTATGCAGATGGCGGCATGTAACATTGCACTGGCATCACCATGATTTATTTGGATTGCATTAATGTATGCAAAGCGCTGCACAATGCAAAGTCTTGTTATGTCATTGAATGGGAAGAAAGCAAATGGCCGTGTATTAGAAATGGAGCCCTCTCGTGTTTCACTAAATTGCTGCCGTACCACTGGTTTGTAAATCCTGCCCACTGAGTAATCACCGAGGACAATAGAGGATCTGATATCTGTTCATTGAAACATCCTTTCTGATTAATTAAAGGACTTTGTTCCCTTCATTTGCTTTTCAGCACTCCCACTTCTCAATTGAAGGGTTGAGATTATTCTATTGTTTGATTAATAATTTGTCTGCCTTCCAGGAAGGGTGGGGAGGAGGGAAGCACACACACACAAAAAAAAATTGATGCCGGTTTTCACAGGCTGGGTTTGGGCAAGGTTACAGTGAGCAGAAAGGAAGATTGCACAATGGATGTCCTGAGGAGCACTTCCATGTCACGTTGGGTGCCAATTTAAAGGCCTTACATACTGTTCCATTGCATCCAGACAGAAAGATGAAGCCAAGGATTGCAGGAGAATGTATCATTGGGAGAAGGGTAAATAATTGAGTTTAGAGTTTAACTGGAAGCAGGCCCTTCGGCCCACTGAGTTCACAATGACCATCGAACACGCGTACACTCGTTCTACGTTATCCCACTTTCACATCCTGCACACTAGGGACGATTTACAGAAGCCAATTAACCTGCAAACCTGCACACCTTTAGAGTGTGGGAGGAAACCGGAGCACCTGGAGAATATTAGGGTGGACACAGGGAGAACGTACAAACTCCACACAGACAGCACCTTTAGTCAGGATTGAACCCGGGCCTCTGGCTCTGTGAGGCAGCAACTCTACCGCCGTATCGCTGTGCCACCCATTGTGGGGGATGGAGACATGGTGGATTTTATAATAATAATAATGGATGGGATTTATATAGCGCCTTTCTAATGCTCAAGGCGCTTTACATCGCATTATTCATTCACTCCTCAGTCACACTCGGTGGTGGTAAGCTACTTCTGTAGCCACAGCTGCCCTGGGGAAGACTGACGGAAGCGTGGCTGCCATTCTGCGCCTACGGCCCCTCCGACCACCACCAATCACTCACACACATTCACACACAGGCAAAGGTGGGTGAAGTGTCTTGCCCAAGGACACAACGACAGTATGCACTCCAAGCGGGATTCGAACCGGCTACCTTCCGGTTGCCAGCCGAACACTTAGCCCATTGTGCCATCTGTCGTCCCACGTATGGGACATGGTGGATCGTTGAGGGAAGTGGATTGTTGGGAAGTTCAGTGGATCGTTGGGGCCTTTGGGACAGCAGGTTATTAGCGTGGGGGTGTTGAGTTGAAGGTTATTGGGATGGTGGGGGTTGTGCTTGTGGGACCATGATGAGATGCTGTTGGGTGGCAATTTCTTGCAATGCTCTGAAAGCTGAGAAGCAGCAACGTATGTATGCAACTGACATAATTTGGTGGGCCCGGGTTAGAAACCTCCTTGAGTTTGGGGTGGGTGGAGTGAGAGATGCTGCTGAATTTTCTACATTGAATTTTCCAGTTGATGTGAAATCTATATACCTATAAAAGTCTCATCTTGTGTGTTGTATGTGTGTATGTGTATTTGTATTGTTTTGTTTGGTATCTTCCTCAAAACACTACACACTAGTGCTTACATTTTTACATATCCTAACTCACATTTTTCCCCTCCACGCCGTACTCAGGTTCACTTAACATTTCATCCTATATTTCACTAGTTATTCGCAATTAAAGTTAAAAAAAAGGCCAAAAAAACCCTTCTCAGAAGCTTCAAATTATGATGTCACAATGCCACTCACATTGCACCAATCACAATTGGCTCTCAAGCTGCCGCGTGCCACAGTGACATCACAATGGGACGTTGCCAACGGTAACCGCAGCAGAAGGAGAGGCTGCCAAAGGCAGGCCCTATCAGAGGGGGGCAACGAGGGCCATTGGGCATGGGCCTCATGCCTGTCTGCTTCAAAGGGATCTTGATTTGTGGGTCACTAAAATTGAGGGGCCTGTGCTTGATCTTGGTTTAGGGGCCTCTAAAATTGAAATTGGCCTGAGCCTCAGTTCATCAATGAGAGGGCCTGGTCAAAGCTGCCATAGAGGGAGAGAGTGAGAGTGAGAGAGCGAGAGAGATAGATAGTGAGGTAGATAGAGAAATATATATATATATATATATATATATATATATATATAGAGAGAGAGAGAGAGAGAGAGAGAGAGAGAGAGAGGGGTGGAAAGTGTTGCACAGGGTCGGTTCATGGGCTCGCCGGCCTCCTGTATTTTCTGCGGCGAGGTAGACACCATGTTCCACGTGTATATGGAGTATGTGAGGTTGCTGCCCCAGAACGAATATCTGAAGGGGCTGCCCCTCAAGTCCTGGTTGCATTTTTGTCCCACGATCCTGGTGTTTGGACACAAGGCAGGAAGTGGGGAGGGCTGATCAGGGGATCTCCCTGTCGGTTTGCTCCTGGGCCTGGCCAAGATGCCCATTTGCGGGTCCCCCCCCCCCCCCATTATACACTGGTTGACTCTATATGGCTCATTCCGTGTGTTGAACGTTTCTTCTCTGGGTGTGACCGGTGGAAAGGCTTGCCTTTATTCTACATCTCTGGGGGAACAACATGAGCAATCATTTTAAAATGTCCATGTTGGAATATAGATCCGGTAAAATAAACGGAATGTGTCAAATGGCCACAGCAGCACTAGAATTATCGAAGACTAATTCGATGACACAAAACCTTAGCAAAAGCACAAACAGAATGAATTGAAAATACAGTCACCTTGAAATTCTGATCAATCATAATGTCACAACCCAGCAGGTCAAAGTAGCCCAGTTTACTAGCCAGCCGGGCTTTGCTTGCAATGAAGCATTGTGTGATGATTTGCTGCATTCTTTTCTGCAGGAAAACAAGATAGCTCCATTACTAGGCAGTAGGACAAGATGCTTAAAAACACAACCCGTAATTACACATCCATTCCAAAAGATGCTCAGCTACAAACAATCACTCCTCTCCTCAACTTTCCCCTCTCTGTAATCCCACTGATGAAATAAAGACTCTACAGGGAAGGGTGCAGTGCCCTTGGCTGGCAAAGGAATCTGAGCGCAGTGTCAAATTGATGAAAACAGTGTTAGGTCAGAAGATATAGAATTTTTTTTCAGAAACCAGTAAAGGATAGATGAAAACTAGAAGCGAGGGAGGAAATAGATTGTGAGGATGTGTTGGTAATAAATATAGAAAGAAGCTTCTACATAGAATTGTCACAGAATAGAGCAGAGAAACAGGCCCTTTGTGACAATCATCAAATAACAATCTTGTGACAATCATCAAATACCTATCTCCAGTATTCCCATTCCAAAGCACTTGCAACTGGCTATTCTATGGTGATTCAGTGCTTGACGAGAAACAGGTTAAAGGTTGTAACAATGTCTGCCCTCTACCACCCCTTCCATCCCGGGAAATATCCTGGTGAATCTCCTCTGCACCCTCTCCAACGCAACCGTGCCTTTCCCAGAGTGTGGCAACTGGAACTGTGCCTAATATTCTGGCTGTGACCAAAGTTGTGTAAATCCAGACCTGCTCTTATATTCTATGCCTGGCTAATGAAGGCAAGCATCCTGCATGCATTCTTCACCATCCACTTCACCTGTGCTGCCACCTTCAGGGATCTTTGAACCTGTACACTGACTTCTCTTTCTTCCTCAATGCTCTGTAAGGCATGGTATTAATTGTGTATGAGCTATTTATTATTCATCCAAAAGTGCATCAGCTCACACTTACCGGGATTACATTTCATTTGTCATTGCTCTGCACATCTTACATCTTACTAAGAACCATTAAAAGTGTACTTCGACAAAATAAAGAAATAGAGAGACTTCTACAGGAAACCACAGTAAAGCAAGAGTTATTAATTTCTGTAATTTGAATGCGTGGAATTTGATTGAACATTATTTCAATGAAATTCACAAGCTGATCCTGTAGTCGTGCTTATCTCTGAAGATCGGACCTGGGCCCAGCACATAGATGCAATCACACTGCTAATTAATCAGAAGATTTGACATGTGGTTGAACATCCCATCGAACCTCTACATAGAGAGCAAACCTACTGGTTGCATCACGGCTTGTGTCGGTAATTACAACACGCAAGATGAAGAAGGCTGCAGAAAATGATGGCCATTGCCTGATCCGTCACAGGTGTTGACCTGCCCATTAAAAGGATCCATGGGTAGCAGTCCTTCAAGTAGGCAGCTAATATCACCAGGCCCTAGTAACACTGGCCACACTTTCTATTTGCTGCTACCAACTGGAAGGTGGTTCACGACCTTGAGAACTCTTAACTCCAGGTTCAAGAACAGCTTCTGCCCAACAACCAACAAATTCCTGAACACAGCACAACCCTAACTACAACCCTATCCTCAGCACCAAACTACTAGAGACTTTGCACTACTGTGGTTGCTCTGCACACTCAGCTTTCTGCATTATCATGGTCTGTTTTTTAATTTTTCTTTCAGAGATACAGCATGGAAAAAGGCCCTTCGGCCCACCAGGTCCGCGCCCCGACCAGCGATCCCTGCACATTAACACTAGGGACAATTTACAATTTACCAAGCCAATTAACCTACTAACCTGTATGTCTTTGGAGTGTGGGAGGAAACCGGAGCTCCCGGAGAAAACCCATGCAGGTCACGGGGAGTCTGTATAGTTTACTTTAGTTTAGAGATACAGCACTGAAACAGGCCCTTTGGCCCACCGAGTCTGCACCGACTAGTGATTCCTGCACACTAACGCTATCCTACAGACATGGCGGGGACAATTTAAAGTTATACCAAGCCAATTAACCTACAAACCTGTACATCTTTGGAGTGTGGGAGGAAACCGAAGATCCCAGAGAAAACCCACGCGGTCACGGGGAGAATGTACAAACTCCGATCAGACAGCGCCCTTGGTCAGGATCGAACCAGTGTCTCCTGCACTGTAAGCGCTGTAAGGCAGTAACTCTACCACTGCGCCACCGTGCTGGACTTGATTCTACAATTGTCAGGGGCCACCCCAAGTTACAGTATGGGGGCTCGGTAAGAGAGCTGTGTAGTTGTAATGCTGCACTGAAGGGCTGAGGTGGGTAAAGGATGGGGATGTTAGGGCTATTCTGGCCCGTGAACCCGAACCACTCCTCTCTCTGGGACCCAGGAGATGATACGTCTGCGCCATGAACAGGCAAGCCCAAAATCTCGAGGGGAAAGTGTAGCAAGACAATGGCAGACATTTGATTAAACCATCAATTAAGAACAAGTAAAAAAAATATTTTAATTGAAAACCACACTGATAATTTATGCTCCATATAATACTTCATCCATGAATACATTTCATTCAAATATAAAGCTTGTTTGATAGAGTTTCTGAGGTTTCTTATTTTGCCATAATCTTTGCTAGACAATTGCTCCATCCACACACCCACGTAGTAACCATGACAATAATGAAATGGAGGGTCACCATGATGCCTCCAAGCAGGAGGTTTTGAGCATCTTAATCCCCCAGTGATTGAGCCTTTGCCTGAGTCTCACCCTGTTAATTAGGTGCAACACAAACTCACCGTGAAGACAGTGAAGACCCAGTCCTTCGGGAGTCGTTTTGCCTCCATGTACTTCTCATTGATGTAGTCGTTCAGGTGTTCCATGGACCAGATCGTGTCCTCCTTCATCTCACTATACTTGGCGTTCTTTTTCTGGATGAACTGCGGGTGAGAAAGGTCAAAGCTGCGATTTGTAAAAAAACAAATCCACTTCTCATGAGGGGTGGGGAAGGAAAGGAAAACACCCTCCCTGGTGAACACAACCGGGAGATGAGTACAAGAATAATTACAGCAATGTAAAATGCTAACAAGTCAAGTCAAGTCTAGAGAGTTTATTGTCATGTGTCCCTGATAGGACAATGAAATTCTTGCTTTGCTTCAGCACAACAGAACATAGAAGGCATGAATTAAACGGCAGAAAAAAGAACAAAGAAAAACAATTTGTGCACAGGTCTTGTTCCCAAATAACGAAAGAATGAGTTTCAGAAATTTCAACGGCCGTTCTAATTTCATCAGAAAAATTTTAAAGATTTGTTTTTAAAGGTTTTTTTTATTTTTTATTTTAATTTTATTAGAAGTAAGTACAATAATGTGGTACCTTCTAGATACCTAATGTATATTGACATGTTACATTTTATGTACAACTTCTTTTTTTTTAGCAGTAAATGAAAGAAAAGAAAGAGAACAGTAGAAAAATAGAGAAGTGCGTGATATCGAACAGTGAGGTGAAGGAAAGAAGAAAAGAGAGAAAATAGAGAGATAAAAAGAGGAGATAGAAAACAGGGGACTGAAGGAGAAATAGCTATTTATTATTCTTGACCACCCTTCACCCGATCCTGAAACAGTTAATTTTAGCAGTTAAAGGTTTTAATTGTTCTTAATTTTTCAAATAATCTTGAGTGAAAACAGTTTCACTTGACAACGACTGAGTATGAGGCAAAGAGATCAGGACTCTGCAGGCAGAGCAGGGAGACTGCAGGCGTGGATGAGCTGCAGGTGGTTGGGGAGATACACTCAGCCATTTCCCTGCTTATGGAAATGATTGCAGCAAATGGTATTGTGGGGCAAGGAACAGAGCGGGGAATAAAGGCCCTCTGTGAGCAAGAAGGATATGTTTTTTGCCTGTGTAGAGTTCGAGAGAGTAGAGATGCTAGTGAGAATTTTAGTTCAGGGATGCGACTTGGAAGCAGGCCCTTCAGCCCACGCCGGTCATTGATCACCCATTCACACACTAGTTCCGCCCACTACATACACACTAGCGTCTATTTACAGAGGCTAATTAATCTACAAACCTACACATCTTTGGGATGTGGTAGGAAACCGAAACACCCGGAGGAAACCCACGTGGTCACAGGGAGAACATGCAAACTCCACACAGGCAGGACCCGAGGACAGGAGTGAACCAGGTCTCTGGTGCCAGAGGCAGCAGCTCTACTAGCTATGGCGCTGTTACAGCCAGAACCAACATGTAACATGTTATCCAGGGTGAAACATCGAAAGGACATTTTAATCAACCATGGCTGGTGACTTGCGAGAATTTGAAGTAGGGTCTCGACCTGAAACGTCGCCTATTGGTTTCCTCAATAAATGCTTCGTGACCCGCTAAGTTACTCCAGCACTTTGTATTGTATGCAAGATTCCAGCATCTGCAGTTCCTTGTATCTACTGTGTGAGAACCACAGACTTGGTGAGACTCACTCAGGGTCGAGTGGAATCTGCTGGCAGACGTGTGGTCAAGCTAAAGTCACTGGCGAAAAGATACGATTTCCAAACCTTTTCATGGAGTGGATTGAAGGATCGCTTAAAATGCAAGTGGTCTGACGAGAAAATTTCGGATGAGATATTTTAACATGGTGGGTATGACGTTCGTGAGGGAGCAACTAACAATTTCATGAACATGGAAACGACACGGAGGGCAGTGGGGCAATTTTCGTGAGACGTCCGCACCGATCGTTGGGTCAAATTTTCCCCCTGTGGCTGGTGCTTTGTAACTCCACCCCAGCCGGATCCGGCAGATCCGTTCCTGTAGCTAACTTCTCAGGCTGACTTTGTGGGCCAATATCTTGGCTCCTTGGCTGCCTAGGCAGACCTTTGTGGTACCGATCGACCCCACTCAAAGGCCTAACATCCGTTGGTCCGGTAAAGCGGATAATCCAGAAAGGTTCTGGAACCAAAGGTGCCAGAAAACCAGTGGTGAAAGTGGTGAACCTGTTCACTCATTGTCGTGGATGCTGCTGTATATCACTCTGGTGATTACAAGATCACACCATAAAAGCACTGTAGTCCGACCACATCTCCTCATGAATGGTGGTGGACAATTGAACGGGAATGCTATTTTCAGAAACATCTCCATCTACTACTAGGGGATATAAGTTCAAGATGAGGGTGGGGGGGATGTTTAAAGTAGATGTGTGAAGCACTGTTTCTTTATGGACACAGAATGTACTGGGTTCCTGAAAAATGCTGCTAGGAGAGGTGCTAGGAGAGGTGGTGGAACCGGGTGTGATAGCAATGTTAGCAACATTCATGAGGCTTTTAGACAAACATGAGGATATCCAGGGAATAGGATATGAATCACGGACAGGCAGATGAGATTAATTTAATTTGACATATTGGTCGGTTTGGAGGACTTGGGCGGAAGGGCTTGTTTCTGTGTTCTGTGACTCTATGACAACATTGAGCATGGCAAGGATGACGGAAACCCGAGGTCAAGCGCAGAGGAACTTTCCATCAACCCTATGTGGACCAGAATGTCTCATAGATATTTGAGTGGTCGAGAGGGGAATAATATTAAAATATTGGATCATTTATTTTCACATATGGCATCACAAAATTCATTTGAGAGTCTTAATAACCTGTGAAGGGAATAGTCCGAGAATACCCAGTGAAGGGCAAAACGGTGAAGAGTGGACCCGGATACAAGAGAGCAGAGCAGGGTGCTGGGGTTTGGAGAGGTTGTTGACAAGAGAGGAGGTGGTATTATTAGCCCCTCTCTGGGGTAGCCGGGTAATTGACACCGCGCTAATGAACACCTGCCTTGGATGCAGCTGGGCGGCTCCAGTCTCACCTGCACAATCCCCTGTGCACTGCGGAGACACACGCACACACTACAGCAGAGAAACAACAACCACCTTGTGAGGGGCGCAGAATACACACAAGACTCCCAGCAGTTCCAGTCCAATGAATCACACAGACAAATGAAAGGCAATATACATCCTTGCAGAGTTGGTATTCTTGTTATCTTAATCATTGCTCTGGGGATTTTGGCCACTTTCATACAGTTTTGTTGTTTGAACCTTTTGATTATCACCATTGCAGCAGGATGTCACTGATGTTGCAAGAACACAGGAAAGAGGAGCGGGGGGGGGGGGGGGGGCAGATCTTTGACCCTGGCACCAAAGAGGCAAAGTACTTGCGGGCCGAAGGGACTGTTCCTGTGCTGTACTGTTCCACGTACCGCTCCGGAGTCACGGAAACTCCTGCCTGTCCCCCATTGATCAATGTGTTTAAGAAGGAACTGCAGATGCTGGAAAATCGAAGGTAGACAAAAGTGCTGGGAAAACTCAGCGGGTGCAGCAGCATCTATGGAGCAAAGGAAATAGGCAACGTTTCAGGCCGAAACCCTTCGGGTTTCAGCCCGAAACGTTGCCTATTTCCTTTGCTCCATAGATGCTGCTGCACCCGCTGAGTTTCTCCAGCACTTTTGTCTACCCCCCATTGATCAATGCTTTCTGTCACCTTTGCTCCTCCCTTGTGGCCGACCAGAGTCACTTGTAGTCCCCTGCTTCCTGCTCTGACTGCACTTTAACAGGGACATGAGGCCAGGTGAGAGTTGCCTCGCCAGAGGTGGGGACAGTGATGGCAATTTTAGGTTTGGGGTTATTATTGGCACTTATACTGAGTCACAGTGAAAAGCTTTTTTTTTTGCACGCTGTGCTATCAGATAAGGTAAAACTATACCATAGAGTTGCCATAGAGGGAGTACAGAAAAGGTTCACCATACTGATTCCTGGGATGTCAGGACTTTCATATAAAGAAAGACTGGATAGACTCGGCTTATACTTGCTAGAATTTAGAAGATTGAGGGGGATCTTATAGAAACGTACAAAATTCTTACGGGGTTGGACAGGTTAAATGCAGGAAGATTGTTCCCGATGTTGGGGAAGTCCAGGACAAGGGGGTCACAGTTTAAGGATAAAGGGAAAATCCTTTAGGACCGAGATGAGAAAAACATTTTTCACACAGAGAGTGGTGAATCTCTGGAACTCTCTGCCTCAGAAGGTAGTTGAGGCCAGTTCATTGGCTATATTTAAGAGGGAATTAGATGTGGCCCTTGTGGCTAAAGGGATCAGGGGGTCTGGAGAGAAGGCAGGTACAGGATACTGAGTTGGATGATCAGCCATGATCATATTGAATGGCGGTGTAGGCTCGAAGGGCCGAATAGCCTACTCCTGTACCTATTTTCTATGTTTCTATGCTTCTATACATGGACGTGTAAGAAATGGAGGGATTATGTGCGGGCAGATAAGAGCTGATCTTGGCATTTTGTGCAACATGGACATTGTTGGCCAAAGGGCCTGTACTCTTCTATATTCAATGATAAAGGTACACCTGTGCAAAAGAGGTACAGCTTTTCAAAATACACACTATACCTCACTACATAGCCTCAGAATAAAAGGATGTACCTTTAGAAAGGAGGTGAGGAGGAATTTCTTTAGTCAGAGGGTGGTGAATCTGTGGAATTTATTGCCACAGAAGGCTGTGGAGGCCAGGCCTAGTTTTAAGATGGAGATGGCCAGGATAGTTTTAAGATGGAGATTGATAGGTTCTTGATTAGTACGGGTGTCAAAGGTTACGGGGAGAAGGCAGGAGAATGGGCTTGAGAGGGAAAGATAGATCAGCCGTGATTGAATGGCGGAGTAGACTTAATGGGGCAAATTGCCTAATTATGCTCTTACAACATAAACTTATGAATAATGAACTAAACTCAACCTCATAAAGTGCCGAATGACATCTGAGTGTTTAATGGTGTAAGTGTACAATAGGCAGCACGTATACCGCAAGACTAGTGCAATATTGCCCAGCTCACACTTTCACATGGACCTGTTTGATCTACGTCCCTTGGATCTCCTCAAAGATCTGCAGTTACAGGAAGAGAGATGGAACCAGTTTGGCTGGTGCTTTATTTACCTGATTGGTCAGGTGATCCGTCAGATCGTCCGAATCTGGATTGTACTCATTACAGGTCAGTTTGATGTAACCATGGCGAAAGAAGGTCATATAGGGTGAGGTGCAGGCGATCAGGAAGTAGGAACGAACGTCAAACTTCCTCCCCTCAAGGAGCAAGGGGTCGTCAACATATCTGAGCAAAACACAAGAGCATCACAGTGAATGATACAGATTAGCACTTCAACATGAAGGCTTTTATCTAATTATCAGCTTTTATTGCTGAATTTTCACAGCATAAACGTGCAGATGTGGTGATGCAAAAACTACTCCCGTCAATCCAATCTCCCCCCCACTGCTTGTATCATCTCTGGTTTCATTGTTTCTGTGCATTTCTCCTCAAGGGTGGACTGCCCTGTGCAGCAATTACCCTCCGTAGAAAAAGTTACCATGTCAATCTTGGGACTCAAAGCTGGTTAACTGCAGAACAACTGTATATTTAGATTGCCAAAGTCATCAACAAATTGCTGCATCCAGTACGCAATCAGGCCTCGTGGCTTTTGGCTAATATACTAAACCAGGCGTGGATTAATGGACAGGAAATCAAGAGTAAGAATTAATAAAGACACAAAGACCTGGAGGAACGCAATGGGACAGGCAGCATCTGACCAGCTGAGGTACTCCAGCACTTCTGTGTGTTTTTTTGTTGTTGTAAACCGGCACATGCAGTTCCTTATTTCTCCAGTAGGAATAAATAAATAAATTGTTTTCAGGCTGGCAAGCTGCCATTAGTTGGGTTCCACAGGGATCAGCAGTGGAGCATCAGCTATTATTCACAATGATGGTATTATAGAATAAACGTGTCTTTCCGCATACAAACAGGCCTTTTGGCCCACTATGTCCCTGACAGTCCCATCTGTACTAATCCCATTGACAGAGATTTGTCCATAGCCTACTAGCCCTGGACAGTTCATAAGCTCATCCACACGGTTCTTAAACAGCGTGAGAGGAGCTGCCTCTTCTACATTTTCAGGCAGTGTAATACGAGTTGTGTAAATGTGTAATAATTCTCAGCATTGCAATATGTGTCTTGCATTGTGTTGACTTTAGACTTTAGAGATACAATGTGGAAACAGGCCCTACAGCCCACCGAGTCCATGCCGACCAGCGATTGCCCTGTACGCTCGCACTGTCGTAAACACTCGGGTCAATTTACAATTTTACCGAAGCCAATTGACCTACAAACTTGTACGTCTTTAGAGTGTGGGAGGAAACTGAGACACCTGGAGAAAACCCACGCAGACTCGGGGAGAACGTACAAACTCCATGCAGAAGCTCCATCAGGATTAAACACAGGTCTCTGGCGCTGTAAGGCAGCAACTTTATCCCTGTGCCACTGTGCAGCTCAATACATATGCATATACAATACATTAGTCCGAAGAAGGGTCTCGATCTGAAACATCACCCATTCCTTCCCTCCAGAGATGCTGCCTGTCCCGCTGAGTTACTCAAGCATTTTATGTCTACCTTTGTTTTAAACCAGCATCTGCAGTTCTTTCCTACAGAAAGGTGTACATATGTTTGCTGATGTTGCAGAAATAGTTAGAAAAGTAAGTTATGAGAAGCATGATCAGAGTTGACACAAAAAATATAAGCTGTTTAATTGATTGGGCCAAGCAGAAGTACCATAATATGAAGAAATGCAAGGTTAATCGCATCAGTAGAAAGAGCAGAAAAGCAGAACAGTTTTTTAAAATAGAAAATAAATTAGAATTCAAGTTCTGCTAGCAACGAGGGAGTCAAGTGGGCAGTTTATACCAGAGACATCGGGAACTGCAAATGCTGCAATCCTGAGCAAAATACAAAGTGCTGGACCAATCAAGTGGATCGGGCAGTATCTCTGGGTGGAATGGACTGATGACATATTTCGGGCCAGAGTCCTACTTCATAGGGTGTGGGGCGGGGGAGGGGGGGGGGGGGGGGGGGGGGGGAGAAAGCTGGAAAAGCGAGGATATGGGTGAGACAAAGTCTGACCAGTGAGAGGTGGACAAAGGGAAGAGGTGCATTGGCAGATGCTTAGATTAAATGACAAAAGCTAGAGATGAAAATAAGACAAAAGGTGTCAGATAAGGAAGAAGAGAGAAATGTAAAGCCGGAGAGAGGGAAATGGGGAAAAGGGGATGGAAGATGAGTGTATGACCAGGGTGACTGGGAGGGGGTGGATGGGGTGGGGAGAATTACTTGAACTTAGAGAATGTTCATATTATTGGGTTGTCAGCTACAAATCCGAATATGAGGTGCTGTTCCTCCAGTTTTTGTGTAGCCTCTCTTTAGTTTAGCTCTTTAGTTTAGAGATAACACTGCGGAAACAGGCCCTTCGGCCCACCGAGTACACGCTGAACAGCGATCCCCGCACGCTTGTACTGTTCTACACACTAGGGTCAGTTTACAATTTTGCCAAGCCAAATAACCTACCAACCTGTCATTTTCATGAAATAGATGTGGCCAAGGAAAGAAAGATTGGTATCGGAACGGGAAAAGGAGTTAAAATGATTATCAACCGAGGCCTTGGCAGACGGAGTGTAAGTGTTCAGTGAAACACTTTGCAACAGTGAAGAATTACCCACAATACTCCAAATGCAGCCTAACCAAAGTCCTATAAAACTACAACATGGCTTCCTGACTCTTGTACTCAATGCACAAACTGATGAAGCAAACATATACCATACAATTTCATTACTGCTCTATCTAATCGCGATGCTTCTTTCGTGGAGCTATGGATTTGGACCCCAAAATCCCCCTCTGCATGAATGCTGTTGTAAGTCTTGTCATTAAACATATACTTTCCCCTAACATTCGACCTCCCACTTGCCTGGATAAAACTCCACCTGCCACTTCTCTGACCATATCTGTAATTTATCTAAATCCCGCTGTGGATGTTGTGGCCTAACTGGTGTGCTGTGCGGTTTCAAAATGACCTTTGTACACCATGTCTCTATTAATGAAGCCTTTGATCTTGCGTGCTTCATCCGCCACTCTCTCAACATGCCACCTCCATTGATGTATCCGCCTCTATGTTTAGGTCCCACTGTCCTGCACATTGGAACAATGCCAATTAGTGGACAGTGCCCCTTCATTGCTTTTTGCCAAAATGTCCCGCCTGCCCACTCTGCCAGCATGGCTATGTTCCCATGCTCAGCAGTTAGTGAGTTTCTGCAATTAAGATTATACATTAACCCTGGCTCCAGCCTTTTGGGGAGTGGGGGCGGTTAAGGTCCCAGATACGCCGACAGGTGTGCCTCCTTCACGCAGGACAATTGCTGTTTGTTCTGGCAACTGATTGTGCATCGATACAAGACATTGCGGAAATTGAGGAAGCAATTGCGATTTAATGGAGTCTCCCTGATAGCTGGTTGAAGTGACGTTTAGTGGAGAGTTTATTACTGATTGCTCAGAGCGCTCTCTGCATTGGTGGACATCAGTGGAGGGAAAGAGAGTCAGAGGAGGAAGGGGAGGGAACAAACTGAAAGAAGGCAGTGTGGTGGTGAAAGGGTGCTTTGTCTACTGTGGAAACCAGTGAGCAGCGGAGTGCCACAAGGATGGTGGTGTGACCTTTGCTGCCTGTGACGTATTTTGACTATGGATGTAAATGATTAACATGTTTCCAGATGGCACAAAAATTGGTGGTGTTGAGTGCGCGGTGAGGAATGTTCCCTAAGGCTACAATGGGATATAGATCAATTGGAAAGTCGGATGAAGTGCTGGCAGATAGAATTTAATCCCGACAAGATCAAGGTGGTGAATCTTGGGAAGTCAAATAGGGCATATACAGTCAGACATAAAATATAAATGATAGGGCACTAAGGAATGTGTAGGAAGGAACTGCATATTCTGGTTTAAACCAAAGATACACACAAAATTGCTGGAGTAACTCAGCGGGACAGGCAGCATCTCTGGAAAGAAGGAATGGGTGGCGTTTCGGGTCAAGACCCTTCCTCAGACTGATCAGACTGATCCGGATGCTGAGGGGTGACCTGATAGCTTATGAGAGGTGTGGATAGGGTAGATAATCCAAATCTTTTTCTCATGGTAAGGATATCAAAAACAAGAGAGCTTAGTTTTAAGGCAAGGCGAAGGAGATCTTAGGAGTAAGGTTTTGTTTTTACACAGAGATAGTCTGCCAGGAGAGTGGTCAAATACTGTCAAATATACCGAAGAGACATTTAGACAGACACAAATAGGCAAGGCACAGAATACTGCAGCCCGAAAGTGGGCAAATGGGATGACTGGAGAGGGCAAAAAGGTTGGCATGGATGTGATGTGCCAAAGACTGTGTTATTCCAGGTAGTTAGATCACAATTTGATATATACTCACAATTATTCCTCCCATTACCTTTGCACGATTCTATTGATAGGGGAGTTGCAGAAACACATTCGGATATAGGGATTCTCCTCCACACTTTCCAATTTTTTAAGAAATGCTTTTACGTCATCATGAGTCTTCAAAAGGAAGATTCCTTTCCCTTGGGACGATTCAGCAGGTTTGGATATCCAAATCTGCCCACCTGCACACGAGACACACGAGGAAGCACAATTCAGAACGAATGTTCCCCAATCATGTGGGAAAAAAACCAGATAAGTGAATGCAGTTTCCATGTGAGTCGGTAGATGCCATCAAATGTGATTCACAGAACAGAAGCATTTTGCAATCAGGATTGAGTAATGCAAGACTAGGGATGATGCCTGATGTTCAAATACTTGTGTGGACTTGGACCTGTTAAGCCTATGGTTAACTCTCAGCGCAAACTGTATTCAGTGTACAAAGTATTCAATTCAATTCAAACTCTGTCACTTCACCAGCGACAACAGCAAGGTAGGACAATGTTTTTTAGGGTGCTGGTAACTAGAGTATTGGACAATGAAACTTTCCCATCTAAATTCAAAGTGCTTTAATCTGAAGCAGATTTGAATTGCAATTGTCTTTCCTGATATTTTAAACGTCCTCTCTTTCTGACCACCTCACTGTACGCCCTTTTTGCTTCAGTTGCTCTTAATTGGAATAAACTGTCTTTTTTTTTTAATACTCCACGTCAATATTCAGAAACTTTACTTGAGATTTTTGATACACTTTCCTAACTTTGGCAAACCTACCATAAACTGTAAATCCTTCAGATGTGATCAGTATTTTACCCCTGCTGTACTCACTCTATACCCATGACTGCGTAGCGAACCACAGTGCGAACTCCATCATCAAGTTTGCTGACGACACCACTATTGTGGGGCGTATCACTGATGGGAATGAGTCAGAATATAGAAGAGAGATCGAGCAACTGTCCATATGGTGCCAGCGCAATAACCTGGCCCTCAACACCAGCAAAACCAAGGAACTGATTGTGGACTTTGGAAGGAGTAGGAGGGGGACCCACAGCCCCATTTATATCAACGGGTCGATGGTTGAAAGGGTCAAGAACTTCAAATTCCTGGGCGTGCACATCTCTGAAGATCTTTCCTGGTCCGAGAACACTAACGCAATTATCAAAAAAGCTCATCAGCGCCTCTACTTCCTGAGAAGATTACTGAGAGTCGGATTGTCAAGGAAGACTCTCTCTAACTTCTACAGGTGCACAGTCGAGAGCATACTGACTGGTTGCATCGTGGCTTGGTTCGGCAATTTGAGCGCTCTGGAGAGGAAAAGACTACAAAAAGTAGTAAACACTGCCCAGTCCATCATCGGCTCTGACCTTCCTTCCATCGAGGGGATTTATCGCAGTCGCTGCCTCAAAAAGGCTGTCAGTATCATCAAAGACCCACACCATCCTGGCCACACACTCATCTCCCTGCTACCTTCAGGTAGAAGGTACAGGAGCCTGAAGACTGCAACAAACAGGTTCAGGAATAGCTACTTCCCCACAGCCATCAGGCTATTAAACCTGGCTCGGACAAAACTCTGATTATTAATAACCACTTTCTGTTATTTGCACTTTACCAGTTTATTTATTCATGTGTGTATATATTTATATCATGGTATATGGACACATTTATCTGTTTTGTAGTAAATGCCTTCTATTTTTCTGTGTGCTTAAGCAAAGCAAGAATTTCATTGTCCTATACAGGGACACATGACAATAAACTTACTTGAACTTGAACTTGAACTTGAACTTGGACAAGGCTGCAGGATGTTCGGGGTGGAGCTGCTGTCTTACAGCGCCAATGACCTGGGTTCAATCCTGACTACGGGTGCTGGCTGTGTGGAGTTTGTACATTCTCCCTGTGATTCTCACACTCCAACGACGTACAGGTTTGTAGGTTACTTGGCTTTGGTGAAAATTGTAAAATTGTCCCTAGTGTGTAGGATAGTGAAGTGTACACGGATCGCTGGTCGGTGCGGAGTCGGAGGGCAAGAGGTCCTGTTTCCGTGCTGTATCTCTAGTCTAAAACTAAAGTCTAAATTCTAAAGTTGCAGGAAGGGCTTCCCTCTGAAATAAAGGTGCAATGGAGAGAGGGAAGAAATTGCTATTTATTTATGAAAAAATACCTTACTTTGGAAGGCTCGGTAGAAAGTGTAGCGTTCACTTTTTATATCCATTCGGTAAGTCTCAGGGTAAAACTGTTCCAGTTTCATGAATCTAGAAAATACAAGCGTCACAAGCGCAACACTATTAGTACACCACAGCTGCAGTGGGAAACATCCTAGATGACCACTGACCAAGTCCTAGAGATTGAGAGGCATGTAATGGTCAGCATGGACATGATGGGCTGAAGGGCCTGTATGACTGACTCAATGAGAGCAGCAGGCACAGTCTGTAGGTGTATGCTCATCACCCTGGGCTTTTCTGGGTCAACCTTGTTATCTCCACGGCTGCTATTGGAAGATTCTCCACTGTCCGTAGGGTATATACAGGCTGCCGCTTCTATACTTGCACCAGAGTTTTCATGAGGCGATTTTAATAATGCAACCCTGTAGCATTTGATTTCAATGCCTGACAAATGGTGTCAAACATACTGCAACAGAGGCATAGCGCATCACTCCTTTTTGCTGCCAGCATTGTCATCATTGTGAAACTTGGGTCGTGGAGTTTGTTGTCAGTGACCACATCATTGACATATCCCCAAGAAGTGATTGAACTTTGTGATCCGAGATAAAATATCAAATCTTCCTTCCTCATCTGAGCATAGTTCTTCTTGCTCGATGTCAATGTGCATGTGGGTACATAATTGGCTTGATGATGAATGAAGACTTTATTGCCACATGTGACAAGTCACAGTGAAACTAGCAGAGGATGATGATGGGACAATTCAGACTGGAGACCCGTGACTAGTGGTGTACCTTAAGGGCCTGTCCCACTTGGCCGTCATTTGTGCTTCATTTACGCATCATATGTAAAATAGGTCGATGCGTTGTTACCTGCAAACCACGCGCCATCATGCCGTCTGGTGCGCGTGACATCATTAGGATACCCTGCGGCGCACGGCGACGCATGGTTATGCACGGTGACGTAACCATGCGTCACCACGTGATACACCTGAGACATCGGGAAGCAGCGGGCGACGCCAATGCGTCAGCGTGTGTACCCAATGCGTCAGCGTGCGTACCCAATGCGTCAGCGTGCGTACACCATACATCACGCAGGTGGCGTGCGAGGATTTCGTACAGGATGAAATCTTGGAGCGCCGCGCGATACAGCGCGCAACTCCACATTCCTCCACGCCTCTCCATGCGCCCGTCCCGCGCTACCCACACGCTACCCGTGCGTCACAACGCGTCAACCTATTTTACATATGACGCGCAAATGATGGCCAAATGGGACAGGAGTTGGTGCTTGCACCATTGTTGTTCTATATCAATGATTTGGTTAACAAGAATGCCGGAAAGATTTATTAGGATTTTGCCAGAACATGAGGGCCTGAGCAGGGAGAGGCTGCGTAAGCTGGGATGTTATTCTTTGAAGTGCAGGAGGCTGAGGGGTGATCTTATAGAGGCATGTAAAATTATGAGGAGAATTGTCTTTTCCCATGGAAGGAAATGCAAGATCAAAAGGTCATAGGCTTAAGGTGAGAGTGGAAAGATTTAATTGGATCATGAGGAGCACCATTTTCACACAGTTGGTGCTGAGTATATGGAATGAACTAGCCAAAGAAGTAGTTAAGACATTTAGGTACATGGTTAGAATAGATTTTGAGGGATATGGGCAAACGGGGACTAGCTTGGTTGGGGCATCTTGGTGGGCTTGGACAAGTTGGGCCGAAGATAGACATAAAATGATAGAGTTACTCAGCGGGACTTGCAGCAGCTCTGGATAGATGAATGGGTGAGGTTTCGGGTCGAGACCTTCAGAAGGGTCTTTGTCCATATACTGTATGATTCTAAGACTAGGACTTGGGGAATGGCCCTGCCCATTGTCCACAGTGGTTTATCATGTCCCATCTTCACATCACATGCAAGCTTTACTGCATGGGAGTGACCTTGATGCACTGGTGGTAGCATGATGCGCTTCTCGCTTTTCCTTCCCTCGAATGTGATTCATCCTCCTGCAGTGTGGGCAAGCTGATGTCAGTTCCACAGACACCAGGTTGAGCAGAATACTAAATACATTTAAAACAGCATTTGGGGATCAAAAGTCGAAACATACAGGTTTTATCCTAAATCTACAGAACGGCACAGTAATGCAGCGGTAGAGTTGCTACCCCACAGCGCCAGAGACCTGGATTTGATCCTGACTACGGGTGTTGTCGGTATCTCCCTGGGACCGTGTGGGTTTTCTCTGGGTGCTCTGGTTTCCTCCCACATTCCAAAGACATGCAGGTTTGTAGGTCAATTGGGTTCTATAAATTGTAAGTTGTCCCTAGTGTGTAGGAAAGTGCTAGTGTACATAGAGGCTGATTGCTGGTCGGCACGGACTCAATGGGCTGAAGGGCCTGTTTCCACGCTGTATCTCTAAACTAAACTAAATTAAACTAATCTAACCTAAACTAAACCAAGATTATCTAACTAAGAGCAATGTTAAATATGGAACATAGGGCTTGTTCTGTCTTCAACAGGAACAGTTGTGAACTGTGGGTTTGATAAAGAATCAAATACATTTATTTAAGCAGAATCACAGAATGTTCAATAAATACATCAATTTGCATTAAGAAATGAAACAAAAAGGTTTAATATCTGGGGTAGATATCTGAATATTTTGGATAACAGAAGATTAACTAAACTGCGTGTGGAGATGAGTGAATCTTAACTGGGGCTTTGGGCCTGTTCACCCTCACTGGTGATCCTGGGCAGAGATGTGGCTGACAAAAGATACAAGTCGTCAGTCAGCCTGGTCAGAACTGCTGTTGTGCTCCGTTAACTAATTTAGGTTTAATCTAATCTATGCCCAAATGGTCAGGAACTTCATTACTTATCAACAGAGCAATCCATTGCCCTGTGCATCTATTTCCCAACATGTTATTTCCTGCAAAGTCCAAGGGTACAGCACACTCAGACAGCTGCAACTTGTTTGTTCTTTGGTTGTGCAGTGAGATTTAAATAACAAAGTGGCCGCTTTAAACCTGTACCCGTGGGATGTAATTACTAATTTGTCTTCTGTTTACTGAAACACAGTGGCTAAATCTCAAATACCCAATTACAGTTCGGTTCAATGTGCGGTAGATGTGTGGTAATGTCTAATGTGTAATAGAGTCCGTTTAATAGAAACACAGAAACATAGAAAATAGGTGCAGGAGTAGGCCATTCTTCCCTTCTGGCCAGCACCACCATTCAATATGATCATTGCTATCATCCAAAATCAGTACCCCATTCCTGCTTTCTCCCCATATCCCTTGATTCCGTTAGCCCTAAGAGCTATATCTCTCTTGAATACATCCAGTGAATTGGCCTCCACTGCCTTCTGTGGCAGAGAATTCCACAGATTACCAACTCTCTGTGTGAAAAAATAAATCCTCATCTCAGTCCTAAATGACCTACAACTTATTCTTAAACTGTGACCCCTGGTTCTGGACTCTCCCAACATCGGGAATATTTTTCCTGCATCTAGCCTGTCCAATCCCTTGAGTATTTTATATGTTTCTATAACAACCCCTCATATCCTTCTATATTCCACCCAATCTACCCATTCTTTCATCATATGTCAGTCCCACCATCCTGGGAATTAACCTGGTGATCCTACGCTGCGCTCCCTCAATAGCAAGAATGTCCTTCCTCAAATTAGGAGACAAAAATGTGTGGAGATTACTGGTTGGTGCGGGCTCAGCGAACAAAGGGGCCTGTTTCCATCCTGTATCTCTAAACTAAACTAATCCTGTTTTTAGTTTAGTTTAGTTTGGAGATACAGTGTAGAAACAGGCCCTTCAGCCCACCTCCGTGCCGACCAGCGATCCCCGCACACTAGCAATATCCTATACACTAGGGACAATTTACAAATTTTACTAATAATAATAATAATAATGGATGGGATTTATATAGCGCCTTTCTAATACTCAAGGCGCTTTACATCGCATTATTCATTCACTCCTCAGTCACACTCGGTGGTGGTAAGCTACTTCTGTAACCACAGCTGCCCTGGGGCAGACTGACGGAAGCGTGGCTGCCAATCTGCGCCTACGGCCCCTCCGACCACCACCAATCACTCACACACATTCACACACATTCACACACAGGCAAAGGTGGGTAAAGTGTCTTGCCCATGGACACAACGACAGTATGCACTCCAAGCGGGATTCGAAACGGTTACCTTCCGGTTGCCAGCCGAACACTTAGCCCATTGTGCCATCTGTCGTCCCATTGTACTAAATCCAATTGTACTAAATCCAATTAACCTGCAAACTTGTATGTCTTTGGACTGTGGGAGGAAACCGGATCACCTGGAGAAATCCCACGTGGTCACAGGGAAAACATAAAACTCCTTACAGGCAGCGCCCGTAGTTAAGATTGAACCCGTGTTTTTGGCACTGAAAGACAGCAGCTCTACCACTACGACACCATGCCACCATGCCATCCAAAGACATTCATGCCTTCAAAAAGTTTCCAACATAGATGCAAAGTATGTGCACTTACTTTGAAAACATGATTCTGCCATACTTATTCATTATACGCTCATTGTCCTTGAGGGAAGAGCAGAGGCCAAACTTGCTGGTCAGAACTTTGTTGTTTGGGATTTGGTTCAGCAACTGTTTACCTTTCAGAATGAGGGAAGGCAAAGGCACAAATATGAGCAAAGTTAATGAACAATGCACATGGCGAAGTGTAAAGTACAAGAAGGTGGTATTTATTGGATGCCTCTGCCCTTCACACTTCACCCCGTTATTCCTCTGTAGAGGCCGGTATTTATCGTCCACCTCAAGGGCAACAAGCACGGCCTTTGCAGTGGCTGCCACATGCAAGGAAATAAACTAGGCATTGTAATGTTCCAGCAATTTAGCAAGGATGTATTGATGCACCATTTTGGGCCTGGTGAGAAGAACAAAGGATCTTACCCTTCCACTTCCTCGATGTTGGCTGTGGTAGGCGCCCTCCGGAGAACGAGGACTGGAGAGGGCCATCGTATTGCGGGACAATCAAAATGGAGGTGACGGCTGCAACAGGTCTTTGTGGCCAGCTGCACCTGGGACTGTAAAATGAAACCAAAATGGCGCCTCTTGCATATGGACTCAGCAGGATGCTCTGTGTATACTGTACTGACCGAGGCAATTGTGCTTTTGTACGGTGATAGACTTGCTAAGCTGTATGCAAAATATTTACCTGGTATACATAATAATAAAGAAACCATTGAACTTATTTTATTATTGATAATTCATGAAGTGAGTGTTCGGATGGCATTCAAATTTCAATGTCCCCATCCTCTCACACACCAGTTCATGCTCAATTCTTCTTGTTGCTTCTTGGTTTCCCAATGCCTTCTGCTTAAATTCGCTTTCTGTTTAAATCTGTCCAGCCATAAGAACTGCAGTCCAGAATCACTCATGAAGCACTTTTCCTCTCAGTCTCTCTTCCTATATCCTTTCTCAAAACCTAAATCTACGACAATGATTTAGATCAACATCCCCACATCATCATTGTTGATTGGAAATGTATTCTGGGTTGATTTCTACATTATATAAGGCGTTACATTATATAAGGCGTTATAGTGAACTAAGTGAAGTACAACATGGAGAAATATAACAGAAGGCTCAACTCTGAATCACATGATGCCATATAGCACCACTTGTTTAATACATTCACAGTATATGCTTACATCCATCAGTAAGCACACATTCAACAATAACATCCAACATCAAACATTTAATAATGTATACTATAACAATATTTAAAAGATACTTGGACAGGTACATGGATAGGAAAGGCTTAGAGGGATATGGGCCAAACATGGGCAGGTGGGTCTAGTGCCGACGGGACATCTTGGTCAGTATGGGTAAGTTGGGCCGAAGGGCCTGCTACCATGCTGTATGACTGTATGACTCCCTGGCACTCAACCACGACAATCAAACACCTGTAACCCAGAAACATGTCATAAGCAATGGTGAGAGTAGTCTTTCTCCAACTATTATGATTGATCTTCCTACCCATCTCTACCTTCTTGTCCAGTCTTCATCTATGTGGCCCTTGTGGCTAAAGGGATCAGGGGGTATGGAGAGAAGGCAAGTACAGGATACTGAGTTGGATGATCAGCCATGATCATATTGAATGGCGGTGCAGGCTCGAAGGGCCGAATGGCCTACTCCTGCACCTAATTTCTATGTTTCTATGTTTCTATAAATCTATCAATTGTGACCTTGAACATACTCGGTGGTTAAGCATCCACAGTGAAGTTTGTGGATTTACAATGTTCTGCCCAAAGAAATTCTTCCTGAACTCAGTTTGTAATTGTGCTCCTGTCCCAGAAATATATTAAAAATCCTCTTCTGGTTTGAAATTCACAGCATTGGCATAAGAGCCTGGTAAACCTATGTTGGATACTGACATTCTAGGCTCTTTTGAAAATACCTTCATGGAACTTGTGGTTGGCCAGTGGGTTAATATCGGACCATTTAAAGTAGTAGTCATCTCGATTGTTGTCCGAGATTTGTTTCCACCCCTTGTTACTGCAGAAGTCTGCAATTCTGTGTTAAAAAGCAGAACGAGGAGTTTCAGCAAGTTGTGCTCTCACTTCACCAAAGTTCTAACAAGTTACACTCACATCAACCTCTGCTAAAGTAAACATGTGACCCACACTATTTCCGGCACTCAATAAATGATGAAAGGACTGCATCGTATAACATCTTCAGAACCAGTAATGGAATGTTTTTTTTTAGAAATACAGTCATTGTAACGAGGCCTACAAGGGTAGCCAAATTATTCACAGCAGCCCCACAAAGAATGGTTAGATCATCTGTTTCAGTGGTTTTAATGGAATTATAAATATTGAACAAGGCCCTGGGGCATACTCTTCTGCTATGCTTTGAAACAGTGCCATGGGATGTTTCCAAACACCCCTTTGACTCATCTAAAGGAGCTGGACACCTCGGTCAGCATGGATGAATTTGGTTAAGGGCCTATTTCTGTCCTTTATAACTATGTGACTCATTAAGACCTGGAAATCATTGGCCCATGACGGCTGAAAGTGGAGATGGAACAGACAAGATGCGGTGGAGAAGCTCAAGGCCATGCATCAGGTACAGAGAGACCTGCATTAGCAGAAGAAAGGGGCCACCACTACACAAACTACACTCCCCACCACCACTTCCAATTCCCACTGTGGGACAGTCCGCAGTTCTCACATTCATCTCATCAGGCAACTTAGCTCCCACAAAATGGTGATGGGAGCCAGCACCCTCAAACCCAAGGGACTGTCAGAGCTAAGATGACTTTACACGTACAGTGAAGCTCCATTAGTGCCTCCGATGTAGAAGAACGGGCCTTGCTCTTTACTCTCTTCCTGTTTCTTGCCAGTGTTGGGCTTGTCCGCTACCTTCTGGTTTGCACTTTGTTTACGGCTGTCTGGTTCCTCAGTCTGGGTGGTGGCGGTTCCTGCAGCAGGGGACACAGGACAAAGACATGTTAGGATGTTAGTCGAGCTATTCGTTTCCACACAAGGTTGAGCAAAGCTACCCACCCTTTCCCATAATTATACATGGGCAGATTTTTAAATGCTTTGTTGGGAATATGTCCCTCCTACCGCGAACTACAGACTTGGTATTAATAGGAATGTGTCGGGAAAAAGGGTAGAGAAAGGGTAAGGAAGAAAGGGTAGGGGGAAGGGGTAAGGGGCATGGTTGGGCAGGTGGAAGGGGGAGGGGGGAGGAGAAAGGGGAAGGAGAACTGCTCAGGCACAGGAACAAGGGTAGCAGTATTTCAATCACCTTTGCTGACCATTGTCTGAACTTAGCATGACTTGACTAGGTTAGATAGGGTAGTCACATTTAGTCAACTCTCTGCCTTAATGTGATAATCAGACTTTGATCCATTTTAACACACTCTCCCCAGGACTGTAAACTTTCATGTGGCATCTAATTGAACACCTGGAAATCCCAATATACAACATCTACAAGGTCCTCTCCTCCATCCATTCTGTTCGTTACATCCAAGCAAAGGTGTCAAACGTGAATTTCCTTTCACGAAACCTTATCTGTTTTTTTGACCTATTTTCCACTTGTATCCTTCCCCACAACAGTAGTGAACCTAATTGGCCTTCAGTTTGTTACTTTATGCCTCCCTACTTTCTTGAACAAGGACACAACATGTACAGCCACCAATCAGTTGCTCTCCTCACAAAACACTTTGTTTTGCAAGAATTTAACTAGTGGCCCTACAGCCTCTGCAGTGACTACACATAAGGCATTTGGGTGCAGAAACACTGGCACCTGTTAATTTTTCCATCACATTGTCCCTTGTGTTAGAAACCATTATAACATTCTTCCCTCTATTGGATCTAGTCATTCAATTATCCGGGATTTTGTCAGTGTGCTCTTTGGTCAAGAATTATGCATGGCATCATTTTAACTTAAGATAGACACAAAATGCTGGAGTAACTCAGCGGACAGGCAGCATCTCTGGAGAGAAGGAATGGGTGATGTTTCGGGTCGAGACCCTTCTCAGTGAGTCAATACAAATTGGAATTTGATTAAAAATGTCAACTGCAATGAACGTCGTCATTCTTTGCAAACTGGTTGAAGGGTCTCGACCCGAAACCTCACCCATTCCTTCTCTCCAGAGATGCTGCCTGTCCCGCCGAGTTACTCCATCATTTTGTGTCTATATTCGGTTTAAAGCAGCATCTGCAGTTCCTTTCCTTTATAATTTTAACTTATCTGCCTTTGCCTTATTTCCAGTTATTAATTCCCCAGTGTCATTCACCAGTGGTGCCCCATACTTACCATCGTTACACTTGTGCTTTTCCTAATGTGCAGGTGAAGGCAACAGAGTGCTACTAGATATTGTGCAGAAAATCGAATCATCTTGATAAAGAACAGCAAGCTGAATGAAGCTTGGAATGTTCCCAAATAATAATATAATTGGGAAATTACTGATCTCTGAAATCAATTTTTGCCTCTGGATGTAAATCCAACCAGTTTGCAAAGAATTACAACGTTCGTTGCAGTTGAAAATGTTATTCTAATTCAAATTTGAATTGACAGAGTTTAACAATGGATTATTGTGATAAAACGGGCAGCCTTTGTGATGTAACAGGCAGAGAAATCTCTTTACAGGAAACGCAATGGAATCAGATGCTGGACGATAGTGATTTTCCTTCTCTGCTAATTTACTACCATCCGATCTCCACATGGGTATGTTGTCTTCAAATGCAGTGATGGGGCTATGTTCCTTTTCTAGAAACATTTAAAACAGACCTCAAGAGAGACACAGGAACTGAAGGTGGAAACAGGAGAGACACAAGGCACTGCAGGTGCTGGTTTACAAAAAAAAAGGAGATCTAAAAAAAAATGCTGTAGCAACTTAGTGGATCAGGCAGCATCTCTGGAGAACATGAATAGGCAATGTTTTGGACAGGACCTTTCGTCTTCTAAAATAAAAGTTGCGTATCCGTGCTCACCATAAATGCTGCCTGAGCTGCAGAGTTACTCCAGCACTTTGTGTCTTTTTTAGGGCCATATCAATTTTGAGGCTGCTTCCCAAATTCACTAGGATTATGGCTAATCTGATCATGGTCTGAACTTTAATTTCTTATTTGTTCTCAAAACACTTGACTTTCCGGGCAGGCCAGAAACCTGTCTATCACAGCCTCAAATATATTGAAAGGTTTAACCTTCACAGCCCCCCGGGAACAGGATTAAAAACATTACGGGAGGTGAAATTCCTCTTCATCTCCTGCTGAAACGGGAAGATGCTTATTTGGAAACGGTTCCCCAGAGTTCCTGACTCTCCCGTAAGAGGTAACATCCTTTCAGCATATGTTAACACCCAACAAGGCTTAAACAATTCCTTCTCATTCCTCTCAGTTCTAATGAGTATAAACACATCAGCTTGACCATCCTCGTCAGCCTGCCCATTCATCCTGGGGTCAAACAGCATGACATTTCCAAACTCCTTCCACTGCAGCACCATTGACACTAAATACACTTCACGCTACCTCTGAGAAGCAGCCGACATAATCAAAGACTTGTCTCACCCCAGCCATTCCTTCTTCCACTTGGTCCCATTCAGTAGAAGGTATAGAAGCTTGATGCTTGGCAGCATGCACCACCAGATTCAGGAAAATGCTTCTACCCCTCCACTATCAGGCTTCTGAACATAAGCTAGGGTGCTGTCTGAATCTCCTCTTCCCCATTGAGGGCACTGGACTTTGGACTATGGAACTGATGCACTACAGGTTGGGTGAATGGGCTGATGCATGGCAGATGCAGTTTTATGTGGATAAATGTGAGGTTATCCACTTTGGTGGCAAGAACACAAAGGCAGATTATTATCTTCTTCTTCTTGCGTATGGCGTGTACAGCCTAAAGTTGTAGGACAAGTTGTTCTATTTGATCTTATTTGATTGTGCACCGCAGGTTGATTGCATTCATTAAAACATGGCGGACCATGTGAAGGTTGCCATCTCCCACCCCTGATTATTATCTGACTGGTATCAGGTTAGGAAAAGGGGAAGTACAACAAGATCTGGGGGTCCTTGTTCATCGGTCACTGAAAGTAAGCATGCAGGTACAGCAGGCATGATGGCATGTTGGCCTTCATAACAAGAGGAGTTGTGTATAGGAGCAAAGAGGTCCTTCTGCAGTTGTACAGGGGCCTAGTGAGACCACACTGGGTGTATTGTGTGCAATTTTGGTCTCCAAATTTGTGGAAGGATATTCTTGCTATTGAGGGAGTGTAGCATAGGTTAATGAGGTTAATTCCCAGGATGGCGGGACTGTCATATGTTGAAAGAATGGAAAGACTGGGCTTATATGCAATGGAATTTTGAAAGATGAGAGGGGATCTTATTGAAACATGTAAGATTATTAAGGGATTGGACACGCTAGAGGCAGGAAACATGTTCCCGATGTTGGGGGAGTCCAGAACCAGGGGCCACAGTTTAAGATTAAGGGGTAGGCCATTTAAAACAGAGATGAGGAAAAACCTTTTCACCCAGAGAGTGGTGAATCTGTGGAATTCTCTGCCTCAGAAGGCAGTGGAGGCCAATTCTGTGGATGATTTCAAAAGAAGCGCTCTTAAAGATAGCGAGGTCCAGGGATATGGGGAGAAGGCAGGAATGGGGTACTGATTGTGGATGATAAGCCATGATCACAGTGAATGACGGTGCTGGCTCGAAGGGCCGAATGACCTACTCCTGCACCTATTATCTATTGTCTATTGTCTATTGTCTATAATGCTGAGAAATATATTCTGCACTCTATCTTCCCCTTTGAACCATTTATCGTACTTGAGTTTGACTAGATAATATTTATGTCTGATCTGCAAAACAAATCTTTTCACTGAACGTCAGAACACGTGACAATAATAAACCTGAATCTAAACCCACTCTCATTAGAGGAAACTGAGACCCGGGGGCAGAGTTCCAGCTTTGTCTCAGCTTGACCAGTGCTTTCTGTGTCTGGAGTAAAGAGAACTGTCTCATCCTGAATACAACCAAGACTAAAGAGATGGTTGTTAACTTTGGCAGGTCCAAGCTCCCCCTTCAGCCGGTCAACACTGCAGGGGTGGACATTGAGGTGGTGCAGACATATAAATATCTGGGAGTGCACCTTAATAACAAACTGGACTGGTCTGTCAACACCGATGTCCTCTACAAAGAAGGACAGAGCAGTCTATTTTTCCTCAGAAGGCTCAGATCCTTCAATGTGTGCAATGAAATGCTGTACTTGTTTTACCATACTGTTGTTGCAAGTGTCATCTTCTACGCTGTTGTCAACATCACTGATAAAAACAGCAAGAAGCTGGACAAGCTGGTGAAAAGAGCTAGCTCAGTGCTGGGGGGGAGAGTGGACTCTGTGGTGGCTATGCTTGAGAGGCGTATGAGGAGCAAGGTGCAGGTTCTTGGTTCTTGGTTTCTTGGTCCTCCAAAATATTCCAAATGGAATTTAAACTGGAGGTGGTGAAGGGAGGTCATCCTCAACAACTCCAGGCACCCCCACTCTGGAGGGTCAGAGGAGCACACGGAACAACAACCGACTCCTCTCCCTGCGCTGTAGAACAGAGCGGATTCAGGAGATCCCTCACCCCTACAGCCATTAGATTTTGTAATACTGACCGTTAAACTGTATGGGGATGCTTTGCACTTTTAATAGTCATTTATTGGGTTATTTTAAAGTATTTATTGCTTTTATGTATTGTCCGTATTTTATGTATTGTCTGCTTTATGTTCTGACTGTGTTGGCTACTGGATATCTGAATTTCCCCGAGGGGATTAATAAAGTATTTATTTAATCTAATCTAATCTAATCTAATCTAATCAATGTCCATGACCCCTCCCACATTATCCAGCTCTCAATCCAGGATTCCATCCTGGCCCGCACTAAACTTGTTATAAACATATTTTAAAATATTTCACCCAAACCTTCTCAGTTTTTGTTTGTGATTTTTCCTGAGCGGCTGCTACAGCCACATGCGAAGGAAGTCTAAAGATTGGCGTTAGTCAGTTGCTTCTCTTACAAACAATGTCAGGCAGGCAACTGTGAGAGCTATGGAGGTAATCTGGTAACTAGCTGAGAGGTGCTAGAATTTAAAGTTCACATTGCTTTCACTGTGTGACAGACGTGAAGGATCATTCAGCACCACAGTCTCTTACGGTGACCACTCACCTGATGAAGCACGCTGTTCCCTGATGCTGGAGATTTCTGGTGCGGTTGACAGGCTGTTTAGAAAGATATCTCTAAATTCATTTATATTAGAAACACTATCCCCTGAGGCCATCCTTTTCTTTAACCTTAGCCCTGTGATGCGCTATGATGCTTGTGATGTCCTCTGACAGTCATAAAGACCTGATTTAAATGGATAATACAAAGGTTTTGACAGACACTTGTGGACAAGCAGCAGTGGTATGCACATTTCCAAACATTTCTGCCACAGCACTCTTGAACATTTACACAATTGTATCAGGTTTTACTTAATACAGGGGAGACACAAAATGCTGGAGTAACTCAGCGGGGGAGGCAGCATCTCTGGAGAGAAGGAATGGGTGACGTTTCGGGTCAAGACCCTTCTTCAGACTTCTTCAGTCTGAGGAAGGGTCTCGACCCGAAACGTCACCCATTCCTTCTCTCCGGAGATGCTGTCTGTCCCGCTGAGTTACTCCAGCATTTTGTGTCTACCTTCGATTTAAATCAGGATCTGCAGCTCTTTCCTTTAAATACAGTATCACCCCAAAACATATTGCAATCTTGTGCTGTAGCAAACTTAACAATCATGCTCAACACTCCTTTAAACTGAATCTCCAAGTGGGGAATCTGGAGATGAGCCTGAAATGATCTTATTAATTCACCACTTGCTCAATATGTTTCTTTTTCACCCTTTCTACCAAAATGGACAATTTCACAATTTCCCACTAGATCTTTGTCCATTACTTTTCGTATTTTTCCTTGCCACAGTGAAAGAGGCTTTTTTTCTTGCACATGTCCATTTGATCCCCCCTGATCATTCTGCCAGCCGCATTCATTTGGAGTAATTAACCTATGAAGCAGCACGGTTTTAGAATGAGGGAGGAACACGGGGCACTTGTGGGGGGGGGGGGGGGACCAACGCAGTAACAAGCAGTACGTGCAAACTCCACACAAACAGCGCTCCATGTCAGAATCTAATCTGCTTCCTTGGAGCCGTGAGACAGCTACAAATTTCTCAAGTTGTAGAAATTGAGAACTGGTGATGTCCAACAGAGGTTCCTAAGGCGCACACATTTCACATTTTGTCAACCAGTAATTGTCCCAGCTCTGTCTACACTCTACTGCCAGTTGTCATCTCTCCACTCCAATACACTTACCTCCTACACCAATGGTTCTGACTATAAATCCTTACTGTGGCCCTCATAATTTTATAAATATCTATGAGCACCCCTCAGCCTCATATGTTCCATTGAAACTAATCCCAGGCTTTCCAATCACTCTTTACAACTGAGGAAAGACACAAATTACCGGAGTAATGCCCCTGTCCCACTTAGGAAACCTGAACGGAAACCTCTGGAGACTTTGAGCCCCACCCAAGGTTTCCGTGCGGTTCCCAGAGGTTGCAGGTGGTTGCCAGAGGTTGCAGGTGGTGGAAGCAGGTAGGTTGACTGACAAAAATCTCCGGGAACCACACGGAAACCTTGGGTGGGGCGCAAAGTCTCCAGAGGTTTCCGTTCAGGTTTCTTAAGTGGGACAGGGGCTTACGTCAACGGGTCAGGCAGCATCCCTGGAGAACATGGATAGGTGACGTTTCGGGTTGGGACCCTTCTTCATACTGATTGCAGGGGTGGGGATAAAGAAAGCGCAAAGAGTGGAGGGGCAGAACAAAGTATGGTGGGACAGAGGTGAACACAGGCAAGGGAGGTCTTTGATAGGCAAACGGTTGGACAAAGGCCAGGGATGGATCAAACTATTATTTTTTTTATTTTTTATGTTTTGTTTATTTTATTAGAAGTTAATACATTACAAAACAGTACAGTGGAACCTAATTTTAGGTGCCAACTATGTCATACCGTAATCCATTCTATGTACAACCTCTACTTTTATGTTTTGAGAAGGGAAGTAAGACAAGAAAAAGAAAACAATAGAAAGGGGAAAAAGAGGAAAAATAGATGGTAGAGAATAGTAAACGTGAAGTGTGTATATAAAAAAAAGAAAAAGTAGAAAGTAGAAATAGGAGAGAAGGCCCCTTAAAAGAGAAATTTTCTAATCTATATTCGGAGATGTAGATCTATCCACGGCATGAACTGAAATCAGCAATCCTTATGGTACCGCTGCATCACATGATTCCAAAAAGTCGATGAAAGGAGACCAACTCCTTAAGAATTGGTTATATTTATCTATCAGTCGGAGTCTCATTTCTTCAAGGCGTGCTATGTCCATCATATTCCTAACCCACATTTTAACAGTTGGTATGGTTGTATTTTTCCAAAATGTAAGTATCAATTTCTTTCCAATTATTAACCCATAATTAAAAAAAGTTTTGGTCTTTATTTAAATTGATATCTTCTACTATTATTCCAAATATAATCCATTCCGTTTTAGGTTCTATTGTGGACTTAAAAAGCTTTGTGAATATATCAAATATATCGCTCCAAAATGTATTCAACTTTGTACATCCTACAAATGAATGTATTATATTAGCGTTTTGAAACAAACATTTATCGCATCTGGGAGAGACGTTTGGATAAAATTTATTCAACCTCGTTTTTGAATAATATAGTCTATGTAATAATTTGAATTGAATTAAATTATGTCTTGCATTAATAGAACAATTATGTGTGTTCATCAGATACTTTTCCCATCTATCCTTCGAGATCTTTATCATTAGCTCATGTTCCCAATCTTCTCTTAGTGCTTCTGTTGAGGGTAATTCTCTATTTAATATATTATTATAAAAGTATGATATTAGTTTTTGTGAATCAGCCTTAATATTCATTGCTTCTTCTAAAGGGTCTAAAAATATAGTTTGAAATCTATGTATATATTTCTTCATAAAGTCACATATCTGTATATATTTAAAATATTGATTATCCTTCAGTTTAAATTTTAATTTAAAATGTTGAAATGATAACAGTTTGCCCAATTTATACATATCCCCTACTTTCCTAATCCCCAGTCTATCCCATTGTTGATATGTTTTGTTGATGAGAGATGGTTTGAATGCGGGATTGTTCACTAGTGGGGTTAGTACTGATAGATTATTTAATTTCAAGGATACTTTTATTTGTTTCCAAATTCTTATTGTATTGTGAATAATTGGGTTCTTCTTATATATTATACTATTCAATTTTATCGGTGAGAGCAAGATCGTTCCTATAACGTGCGGATAGCACTCTCCTCTTTCTCCATTCGTATCCACTCCAACTGCTGAGTGGAACTATCCAACCAGTACATTATGTTCTTAATATGCACTGCCCAGTAGTAATACATAAAGTTAGGTAATGATAAACCCCCAACTTCTTTAGGTTTACACAAATGCTTTCGTTGAATTCTGTGTGCTCTGTAATCCCATATAAAATTAGTGATAGTAGAATCTAGTTTTTTGAAAAAGTATTTTGGAATATATATTGGGATCGCTTGAAACAAATATATTAATTGTGGTAAGAAAGTCATTTTTATAGCGTTAATTCTACCTATCAATGAGAGCGGGAGCATTTTCCAAAATTTAATCATATCATTCAGTTTATTTAATAGTGGCATAAAATTGGCACTAAATAATGATTTGTGTCTTCTCGTAATTTGAATACCCAGATACTTGAATTTTTCTGTTGCAATTTTGAAGGGGAATTTTAGTAAGTGTCTCGAATCCTGTGGTTTTAAAGACATAATTTCGCTTTTATTCCAATTTATTCTATATCCTGAAAAAGAGCCGAATTCCTCAATTAATGTTAATAATGTGGGTATACTCGTTTGTGTATTAGTAATATATAAAAGGATATCATCAGCGTATAATGAAATTTTATTCTTTGAGTCCTTAGTGTTATATCCGTGAATATTCGGGTGATTTCTAATCATTTCGGCCAACGGTTCTATCATAAGGGCAAATAGCAATGGTGATAAGGCACAACCTTGCCTATTACCCCTTGATAAGTAAAATTTTGGAGATAGCATATTGTTAGTTAATATTCTTGCCGTAGGTCTATCGTAAAGTAGTTTAACCCATCTAATAAAATTCTCTCCCGTATTAAATTTTTGGAGTACCTTGTATAAATACTGCCATTCTACCTGATCAAATGCCTTCTCTGCATCCAGCGTAACAACTGAAATATCTTCATTGTCCTCATTGTGAGAGTACATTATATTGAAAAGCCTTCTCAAATTATTAAATGATTGTCTTTTGGGTATAAATCCCGTTTGATCCGTATTTATTAAATTGTTAATATAATTATTTAGTCTTTGCTAAAATTTTCGGATCCGTATTTAGAAGTGAAATAGCTCTATAAGAACCCGGTTCATCTAAATCTTTATCTTTTTTTGGTATAAGCGTTATTGTTGCTTCTGCTAGGGTTTCTGGTAGTTTATTTTCGGTATAAACCTGCATGTATAAATTGAATAATCTTGGTACAATTGACTCCTGAAATCTTTTATAAAATTCATTACTAAAACCATCTGGTCCTGGGGTCTTCCCATTTTTCAGTGAATTTATTATTTGTTATATTTCTTCACTAGTAATCCGTGCTCCTAATTGCTCTTGTTCTAAACTATCCAATTTTGGGAGATTACAATTATCTAAAAAATTTGTAATTTTACTAACATCTGTATTTATTTTAGATGTATATAAATTATGATAAAATTGGGCAAACCTCTTATTAATATCCTTAGGCAGTGTTAGAAACTCACCCTTATCCGATCTAATTTTAGTGATAGTTTTTTCCTTTTCTTGTTGCTTCAGTTGCCTCGCAAGTAATTTATGTGGCTTATCCCCAAATTCGAAGTGTGCTTGTTTTGTAATTTGGAATAATCTTATTACTCTTGCCGATAGTATTCTATTGATTTTATATTTCAATAAAGTTATCTTATGTTTATCTATGGTTGGGTCAGTTGCATTGTCCAGTTCTAGTAATTTTATTTCCTGTTCTATCCGCTGAAGTTCTCTTTTATTTTCCTTATTTTGAAAACTTTGGTAAGAGATTATGACGCCGCGAATATATGCCTTGAAGGTTTCCCATAATAGCGGTGCAGAAATACCCGGCGTGTCATTTATTTCGAATTTTATTTTTGTTTGGATCAAACTATTAGTAACAACACATAATATAGGCAAAGAAACATAATCATCATTGACTGCTCCCATTAATCAACTAGACCTAGTCTCATCCTGTCACAGGAATTCGTGTTGTCCGATCAATTGTCACCTGTCCCCTGTGTAACTTAAAGTTAACTTGTTTTCCCTCTTTCCCACTTGCGAGGCTGAAACCTCCACCCTGCTTCTCTTTCCATGGATACCGTTTGGTTTTACACCCCGGTTGCTGAGAGTCACCAGAGTTTTCTGGTTTTATTTTAAATATTATTGACCTTGTCCTCCTGAAGGCTAAGAAAATAAACTGCGAGAATCCAGAGGGTAAAGGGGAGCAAGAACACACACAGAATACAATGAGTTCTGACTGACTATATCCAGCAAGGAGCACACACCTGAAATTAATAGGTTGCTTGCTGAAGTATTTCCCAGAATCCATGCAGTGCGCACTGCCTTATTTAGTGCCTGTTTTTTCTTTTTCTTCCCCCTTGATTTTTGTCTCAGTCTTGCCTTCTCTCTAAATCCATATAAAGCCATCGAAGATGGTAACCACTGGCTCATTGCACCGCCATTGAACTTGCTTCTCTGTTTCTTCATTGCCTTGATTTGTACCTGAGAGAGAAAACAATTTATTTGTGAGAGACTCGGAATATCCTCACTGAAATTTCCACCAGATGCTCTAACATTTGAGTCTGAATCTCATCATATCTTTTGTTCCTTTCAGTCCATTCTCTCTATTTCTGTGGTCTAATTTCCCAGCTGAAGGTATAGTTAAGGAAATTAGAAAAATTACACATTAGAATCACATCATGTTTTTCCTTCACACAGCTTGAGTCATGATTCAAAATTCAGTCTAAACCCTTATCCTTGTCTCCCGATGATCACCTTCTCAACCAATATCTTGGGAAATCCAAGTTCAGTACAATGTCTGGCAAACTAGAAGACAAAATGGAACTCCTGACTCATTTTGCCATTTTTTCTTCTTCTTCTTGTGTATGGCGTGCGCAGCCTAAAGTTGTAGGACAACTTGTTCTATTTGATCTTATTTGATTGTGCACGCCATACATTTACATTGGGTTGATTGCATTCGTCGAAACAGGGTGGACCACATGAAGGTTGCAATCCCCCATCCCATTTTGCCATTTCATAGTCAGGGAGAAATATACTCAATTGTATATTCTCTAACTGCCCGTTCATTATAACTCCCCATTGCCCTCAGGTGGGCTGGGGTGCATGGCCAGTTGTGTGAGCACAGCTGGATGGACCTGAGAGAGGATCCTTGATTGGATGCTCTGAGAACTTTTAAGTCAAGACTGACTGGGATTAATCATAGAATTCTTATGATTCATGAAAATGCTAATTTCATGCACACCAAACAGGGAAATCCGCACGAAGGTATGGTTCCTCTGGGGCTTTGGAGAGATATATGGATAGGAAGGGTTTAGAAGGCTATGGGTCAAATGCACAAATGGTACTAGCCCAGTATGCCATCTTGGTCGACATGGAGAAGATGGGTTGAAGGGCACGCTTCCCAATGGAATCAAGGGATATGGGGAGAAAGCAGGAACGGGGTACTGATTTTGGATGATCAACCATAATCATATTGAATGGCAGTGCTGGCTCGAAGGGCCGAATGGCCTACTCCTGCACTTATTGTCTATGTTTCTATGTTTCCATATTTTACAGCTCTACTCTGTGACTCTTGAAACAAACATTTCTTGTGTTTCCTTCTCACCGTCCCTGTAATGTTACACAGAAAACACGTTGAAAGCTTTCTCCCGACTCCATCAGTTATGTACTCACTATTAACCCAGTCTTACTCAGGTGGATTATAAGAAGATATTTCAAACTAGGGCAGAAAGTATGTTAGCACCCACTGAACTCTTGCTGTCACAGATGTAACATTGGATTTATACGTTCTCTGATCTAATCCCAGTGTTAGTGGCTCTACTCAACATCTACCCACTTGCCCTGTAGTCAAGGCGGCAGAAGCTGATGCACAGCAAGTCCTCGATAGCAAGTTAGTCAGCCAACTGCAGCTTTTTTAATGAAGAGGATCGCCTTTTTAAAATGCCAAGGAAGTGTAAAACAGAAATGATCAATTTACGGGTGGGTACAAAAATTGGGAACATTTCACACTATTTCCAAAAACCAGAGATCAAAAAATAGCAGGAATCATTTAAAATGGACTCTTCACGATGATGTCACAGAGGGTTTTGAAATTATAATGCAAGGGGTTTAACAGAAGGTGGAACGGGTTAAATAGAGTGAATGTGAGAGTGGATTCTGCAGAAACAAGCGAGAGGGCTTGCTATTTCCGTCACACCCAACCCACAAAAAGAATACTTACAGCAATTAAAACTTGGTAAAGGTTTCAGAAAGTATGCTACCCTGTTCTGTTCAGAGTGGAAACCTGTTAGATGAACTCCCCTACCCAACAAAGAATTGTAAACAACATCCGTTACTAGGCAACAACTGCTGGGTAGCTAAACCTCATTGTACATTCCAACGCCAGTTATTGAAGAACGTGTCCAAACACAAATCCTTATTAAATAGATTCCTAAAGATGTCATCTGACCTGTGACTGGTGATTGGGCTTTATTTGATGATTGAATTGAGATTGTTTTTGTTAAGTGGATACACTATTATTTATCTTTTAACCGTTAAATAAAGCAGAAATCCTGAGGTTTCTTGTACATTTCATGTTCACTGTATGAGGACAATGACACAATCTGAGGAAGATGAACAACATTTTGACCTAAAGGCTTAAATCTGACGTAGAACGGTCTTGCAAGGTAATGTTGTAATAATAATAATAATAATAATAATAATAATAATAATATATTTTATTGTCATTGCACATCAGTGCAACGAGATTTAGTATGCAGCTTCCAACCGATGTCAAAAAAATAAGATAAATAAATCATACACGTCATATTGTTATAGCCATAGCGGCAAACAGCATGGAAACAGGAATAGGTGATGTTTCGCATTCGGTCCCTTCTTCAGATTGATTGTGGTGGGGCAGGAAAATGGGGGAATAGGGGGTGGGGGAAGAAAGCTAGAACAGTGAAGGACCAGGACAAGGCCTGGTGAATGATAGGTAGATACAGGTGAGGTTGGGGATTGGGGGGGAGAGGGGTTTGGATGGGGAAAAAAATACTTGTTTTTAGGCTAGTTAGGCCTGTTGTCTAAAATTGGATAGTTCAATGTTCATATCTTTGGGTTGTAAGCAACCTAAGCCTGTTTCCCCAGGCCTCACTCTGGCAATGGAGGTGGAGGTGGACCAGGACAGAGAGATCTGTAGGGGAATGGGAAGGCGAATTAAAATGGTTCGCGACTGGTAATCCAAGTACATCGTTTCCTGGAAGTGGTGACTCAGGTAGACAGGAAAGTGAGGAATGCATTTAGTATGCTTATCTTTATTGGTCAGTGCATAGAGTACAAGAGTTGAAACATCATGTTAATGAGACCACACTTGGAGCACTGCGTACAATCCTATGCTGTAGGAAGGATGTTATTAAACTGGAAATGCTGCAGAAAATATTTAACAGGTTATTACCGGATCTGGATAGCTTGAGATATAGGGAGAGACGTTAGATTGGGATTCCTTTTCCTGGAGTATAGAGGATGCCTCTTATAGAAGTATATAAAATCATGAATGGTCTAGAAAGGTGAACAGTCATAATCTTTACCCCAGGATTTGGGAGTCTAATACCAAAGGGCAAAGGATTAAGTGACAGGGGAAAGATTTAAAGAGGGAAATGAGGGCCAACATTTTCACACAGAGAGTGGTGGGCATGTGGAACAAGCTCCAAAGGAAGTGGTTGAGGTGGGTATAATTAAAATGTATAGAAGTCATTGAGACGGGTACATGGGGCTGGCTCACAGGTACCTGGAGGCTGGCCCAGCATGGTGGGCATGGACATTTTGGGCAGAAGGGCCTGCTTCTGTGTAGTATTAGTCTGTGACTCAATGACAGGCAAGTATGAGATCATTCACTTTGGAAAGCTAAATTCTGACATATTGAGTAAATGACATGCAGTAAATGGCAGAGATCTTGTTAGAGAAACCTCAGGGTGCAAGTCCATACATCCCTGAATGTGGGAACATAGAGTGGCGAAGAAGGAATTTGGCATGTTTGCCTCTGTCACAAAGTAATAAAGTGTGGAAACATGCCCAGTGGCCCAACTTGCCCATTCCGACCAACATGTCCCATCGGTTGAGGCTGAGTATAAATGTCAGGACACAATGTTGCAACTGTACAAAACTTGGATTATTGCAGACATATCTGGTCACCACACTGCAAGAAGAAAATGGTAGAAACTGAGAGAGTGCTAACGAGATTCTCCAGGATGCTGCCTGAAATAGAGGGCTGCAGTTATAAAGAGCGATTGGATAGGCTGGCTTTATTGTCACTGGAATGTAGGAAGCTGTAGGGTGATCTTATCGAGATTTATAAAAATTATGAGGGATGAATAGTTGGAATCATTCGATACGGCCCCATAGCAGAAGCGTCCACGTCGTGGGGCTGGAAGCTGGAAGTATCCTGAGCTTATTCTGCTACCACCATCATCTATTGCGACAAGTGATGGCTCCCACTGATTGTCGCCAGAAGCTTGCGTCCTTTTCAGGACGGACGATGACAGCGCGGTCAACATTTGTAACAAGATGGGCACAAAAAGAAGAAGATCATTAGATACGAAAGTCTAAAACTAGAGGGCACAGGTTTAAAATGAGAGGATTAATATTTAAAGAATATCTAAGGGGTAATTTTTCACCCTAGAGAGTGCTGAATATCTGGAATTATTTGCCAAAGGAGGCCATGGAAATGACATAATTACAATGTTTAAAAGTAATTGGATTGGTATTAGGACAAGAAATGTGTAGAGGAAATTGGGGCTAATTCAGGTAAATAGGATTAGTATGAACAGGCATCATGGTCGGCTAGGCCGAGTTGGGCCCAGAGAGCCTGATTCTATGCCGTATGATTCTATGATGATTCTATGATTATCGTATCTCCCTTCACCCCTTATTTTGAAATTGTGATTCCTGATTCTAGAAATCCAGCCAATACCTCAAATGCCTAAAGCCCCCAAAAAATGTCGCACATTTCAATGAAGGCACTATAAAAACAATTTGCTAAATCCCTGATTATATGACGAATGGACCATTCTAGTAATCAATCTGATGAAGACACAAGAGACTGCAGATGCAGGAATCTTGAGCAGAACACAAAGTGCTGGAAGAACTTAGTAGGTCAGGCAGCATCTGTGGAGGAAATGGCCAGTTGACGTTTAGGGTTGGGAAACAGATGCTGATTTTTTCTGGCTGGTCATTGCCGACACAAAATAACAGATTAATATTGGGCCAACAGAAAGGTGATGGGGAGGGTTACCTGATGTTTTATTAGATTTACAGATTAATATTAAGCCAACAGTTTCTCTTGTTTCTGGAGAGAAGGAATGGGTGACATTTCGGGTCGAGACACTTCGTCAGACCCGAAAGGTCTTGACCCGAAACGTCGCCCATTCCTTCTCTCCAGAGATGCTCTCACCTGCTGAATTACTCCAGCATTTTGTGTCTACGTTTGCTTTCAACCAGCGTCTGCAATTCTTTATTACACAGTCTCTCTTGTCTCTTCCACTCATGTTCTCTGTAAGCCATGCTGTCTTTGAAGGTGTTTTCTTTCTTTGGCAGGAGTTCCATCAGTCCCTCTCTCACTATTCTTCCTTCTGTTGTTTTGACTGGTCTTCTGTTCTTTGATATATTCTCATCAAGGCTCAGAACCACCCACTGGCTATCTTGTCTCAACGCTCTCAATCCTGATGCTGGATCTTGACCCGAAACACCGACTACGAGTTCCTCCAGAATTGTGTGGTTCTTTTTGTTCCAGATTCCAGCATCTGCAGCTTCTTGTGTCATTATCACCTCGTCCCCAGCCAAGAGTGGACCTTTGCCGGACCCACCTTTGCTGAATAATCGATGCAGGCTCTGCTTTGTTCCATACTTTCTCATACATTTAGTTTCCATCTCCCTGACTCTCTGTCTGATGAAGGGTCTCAACCCGAAACTTCACCTATTCCTTTTCTCCAGCGATGCTACCTGGCCCGCTGACTTATGCCCCTGTCCCACTTAGGAAACCTGAACGGAAACCTCTGGAGACTTTGCGCCCCACCCAAGGTTTCCGTGCGGTTCCTGGAGGTTGCAGGTGGTTGTCGGAGGTTGCAGGTAGTGGAAGCAGGTAGGGAGACTGACAAAAACCTCCGGGAACCGCATGGAAACTTTAGGTGGGGCGCAAAGTCTCCAGAGGTTTCCGTTCAGGTTTCCTAAGTGGGACAGGGGCATTACTCCAACATTTTGTGTCTATCCTTTTTATTTTATCCTTGCTTGTCATGAACACTTGCGGCCACTGGGTGGGGTAATAAAGTTGAGCCTCTGACCTCTGCAGTAACTTTTGTTGGTGGCTGGAGTTGAACGTTGGTGGGTTCTGATAGGTTCTCCATCTACTCGACAAGTTCAAATGGATTGCTCATTTGTTTTCCCCAAGAACATGACGAGGACAAACACATTCAGGTAACACAACCATAAAAGCAAATCTATTCAGAAAATACACAAACATATCGCGTGACATGTATTTAATTTGAATGGCCAATCCTTATAAATATTTTCTATGCTCTATTTGAGGTCCCCTGCCCCCCAGCTGTGTCTATAACCCAGCTGTTATTGGAAGCTTGTTTGTGGATGCTAAAACACCTACCCTCGTTGGACCGAACTTTGCTGAAACCAGTTTTGCGAGATTGTGAAATGAAGTATCAAATATGAATTGAAAATTACCCACTTGACAATAAATTAGTTTCAAAGCAATGGGAGGGAGTCAAGAAGAATATTCAGGGGATTTAAGGACAGCAGGTTTCCATAAAGAAAAAGGGTGGAACTGCTCAAGGATGACTAGAGAGTAAGAGATGGCAAATAAGGAAAACTGATGTGAGACCATGCAAGTGAATGCTGAAGAAAATATCGTGAAGTTGATACTAAAAGAGAAAGTAGAAACATGAAGTGAGTGAGAAGAAATGGTTAGTCAGATAAGATCAAAGAATATTCAAAGATAGAGTCATAGAGCAATACATTGTGGAAACAGGCCCTTCGGCCCAGCTTGCCCACACTGGCCAACATGTCCCAGCCACCCTAGTACCACAAGCCTGCGTTTGGTCCGTAACCCCTTTAAACATGTCCTATCCATGTACCTGTCTAACTGTTTCTTAAATGTTGGGATAGTCCCTCTGCCTCAACTACCTCCTCTGGCAGCTTGTTCCACACACCAGCCACCCTTTGTGTAAAATGTTGTTGGAGAAAGAGCAAGAACTGAAGGAAGAGCAGCAAGCAAGTAGCTACCCCCCCGGGAGGAGGTGAAGGATAAAGGCATGGCTCTGAACGACTTTTTCAATGCTGTTAACGAGAAAGAGTGAAAACATTGGACAGGATAAAACAGTAATGGGGCTGACATCTTTGAAAGTAATTACATGACCAGCCCTGGATCATTAAAAAATCATGTTCAACACAGGCACTTTGGGCTGAAGGGTTTGTTCCTATGTTGAACTGTGTTTATTCCTATGCTGTTTTATATTCCAAGGCAATATAAAAAGGGAGGAAATTGCAGATTTATGATTCTGAATTTTTAATCCACTTGACTACCGGGGCAGTGCTGGAGGATTGCAGGATGGCGATTATTATACTACTAATATTTTAAAAAGCACGGGTGGAATAAATTGAACCATCGCAGGCCCTTTAGTTTAACTTCACCGGTGACTGAATTATTGGACTCACTTAGGGGACAATGTAGGCATTTATTTAGAAATGCATCGTTTCATCTGGGACAGTCAAGATAGGTTTTCAAGGGAAGATTGTGTTTGACTTATGCCCCTGTCCCACTTAGGAAGCCTGAACGGAAACCTCTAGAGACTTTACGCCTCACCCAAGGTTTCCGTGCAGTTCCCGGAGGTTGCAGGTGGTTGCCGGAGTTTGCAGGTAGTGGAAGCAGGTAGGGAGACTGACAAAAACCTCTGGGAACCGCACGGAAACCTTGGGTGGGGCGCAAAGGTTTCCGTTCAGGTTTCCTAAGTGGGACAGGGGCATAACTTGAGCAGAATTCAGGGATGAGTGAGGCAAAGCGGGAGGGCTCGTTGTGGATGTGACAAGGTATGTCAGAGGGCAGTATATCTGACATGGTCTACATAGATTATAACTGGGATTTTGACAAGGTCCCTCATAGTAGGCTGGTTAAAAAAGGAAAAGCCGAGGAGATTTAAGGGAAAGTGACAAACCTGATCCTAAAGTGGAAGTTGCCAGATGCAAAGAACATAGAACAGCATAGCGCAAGAACAAGCCCTTCGGCCAATAGTGTCTGGGCTGAAGGGCCTGTTCTTGTGCTGTACTGTTCTATGTTTTATTATTCTTCTGTGCCAATCATAATGCCAAAACCAACTCTTATCTGCCTGCACATGGTCCATATCCACCCATTCTCTGCATATCCATGTTACTATCCAAAAGTCTCTTAACTCACACTATCATATCTGCCTCAACTACCACCCCCGGCAGTGCATTCCAAGCACTAACCACCCTCTGTGTAAAAAAACATGCCCCGCACATCTCCTTACAACTTTGCCTCTCCCACTTAAACCAATGCCCTCCAGTATTTAATTTTTCCATCCTGGGAGAAAGGTTCTGTCCACCTTATCATAGTCTCTGCCACTCACGTTAAGCCTTGATGTGCCTGGCATGTTATGGTCAATAGAGTTTCACACGATTAACTACTCAGCCTCTTACTTTTTAAAATATATATTATTTTTTTTGCCTTAACTGTAGGCAGATGATGCAACAATTGGCTGAATGGTGAGGAAAAATATTTCAGACCGTTGCATTTTTTAACAGGCATTGGTGCAATATGTGCTATAAAGTGGACATATAGCAGGCAATTGCACCCTTTATCCTTTATCTGTGTACTGTGGATGGCTTGATTGTATTCATGTCTAGTCTTTGAATAGCACGTAAGCAAAAGCTTATCGCTGTGCCTCAGTACACATGACAATAATAAACTGAACTAAATTAAACGAAGAAAGGCAAACCATTTGGTTATCTTTATAGCAAGAAGATCAGGGTACATTTGTACAGAGCAAGTGAGGTCACATAAGGAACATTGCGGTGAGGTTTGGTTTCCCTACTTAAGGAAGGATATACAGTCATAGAGTTATAGTTATTCAGCGTGGAAACAGGCCCTTCAGCCCAATTTGGGCAACATGTCCCGTCTACACTACTCCCACCTGCCTGTACTTGGCCCATATACTTCTCAACCTGTCCTATCCATGTACCTGTCCAAATGTTTCTTAAATGTCGCTTACACTTGTACTTGTGAGATGCTTGATATACCTGTCACAGAGGGAGTGCAGTGAAGGGTCACAAGATTGAAGGATGAGGCTGTAACTCTCTTTACTTTAGAATGAGAGCGAATTAAATTGAAATGTGTCAAGTTTCTGCAAGACTTGACAGGTGGATTCAGGGCTCCCCTTGTCTCATGGTTGTGACAAGGGAACTATCTAGAACCAAGAAGTAGCCATTCTGAACATCCCTGTGTGGTAAGTCTTTGGAATTTGTTGCTCTGGAGCTGCACAGGCCCAGTCACTGAGTGTGATCAAGACTATGGTGGGTATTAAATTACTCATGGGATTGGAGGGTCAGTGCAGGAAAGTGGCCCTGAGGTAAAAGACCAGCCATGATTTGTATTAAATTCCACAACAGGCACGAGGGACCAAATGACCTGTTCCTACTTCCCTATATCTAATGTCTTGTTCCTTGATTAGTACGGGGGTCAGAAGTTATGGTGAGAAGGCAGGAGAATGGGGTTAGGAGGGAGAGATAGATCAGCCATGATTGAAATGGCGGAGTAGACTTGATGGGCCGAATGGTCTAATTGTACTCCTATCACTTATGATCTTATGTCCTGATGTATTATGTGGCTGTATCTCTGCAACCCATTGCAAAAGACAGTAGGTGTAGGTGTAAACTTTAATGTAGACGGAGGGGATCCATGGAAACATGAAGACATATCACGGGTGTTTGGGTGGGATTTTATCACATACCTCTGGAAAAACAGCAGACAACACCTCTACTGTGTTCAAGAAGGAACTGCAGATGCTGGAAAATCGAACACCTCTACTGTATTCCTTTCACCAACTGACTATTTGAAAAACAAGTCCACGGTGGAGCAAGAGTTAGTCCGCAGTGTCCCATTGCTGAGGTAACATTAGGGTTGTGCAGGTCAAATCAAGAACCAGATAGCTGGAGGAAAGTAGTTATTCCCGAACCTGGTGTCGTAGAACTTCAGAGTTCTGCACACACAGCCTGATCAATGAGAGGGGGGGGGGCATGGGTTGGTTTGTGGGGATCCTGGATGATAGATGATGGCTTCTTGAGGCAGCGCCTCCTTTAGATGCTTTTGACAATGGGAAAGGCTATGACTGTGTCCGCCTTGGCCTATGTGATCTCCCTGTTGCCAAACATTTTAACTCCCCTTACCATTCTCACACTGACCTTTCGGTTCTGTGTCTCCTCCTCTTTCAGAGTGAGGCCACACACAAATTGGAGGAACAGCACCTCAGATTTCGCTGGGGCAGCTTACAACCCAGCGGTATAAATATTGATTTCTGAAATTTCAAGTAACCCCTGCATTCCCTCTCTCTCTCTCTGTCCCTCCCCCTACCTAGTCGCCCTGCTAGTTTTACTGTCCGTATCCCCTCCTCCACAGCCAACAGTGGACCATTGTGGACTCTTTGGTCATCGGTGCCGGCCCTGATCTTTTCTGTACCTTTCCATACCTCTAGTTTTCCTCTCCCCTGACTCTCAGTCTGAAGAAGGGTCTCGACCCGAAACATCACCTATACCTTTTCTCCAGCGTGCTGCTCGACCCGCAGAGTTACTCCAGCATTTTGTGTCTATCTTTATGCCTGTGATGGACTGGGCTAATTATACTACTCTCTGCGGCCTCTTGTGTGCCCGTGCCTTTCATCTGGCCCACGAGACATGTTTACTGTAAGCACAATCAGCTTATTTTGTACTGCTGACTTTCAGCCCAGTTTTCAGCCCAGCTATTATCTCCCCCGCCTCCATCAATGGCATTTTGACAGCACATCTGAAAGAGGCTGCTCAGACCGTTGAGTTCACTGTCTGCTCCCCTCACCATTAACTTCGCCACCAATTTTCACACCGATCTAGGTGCTGAAGCAGGGTGCTACACTGCCATGTCATTATCACGGTAACTAATTAATAATAATAATAATGGATGGGATTTATATAGCGCCTTTCTAATACTCAAGGCGCTTTACATCGCATTATTTATTCACTCCTCAGTCACACTCGGTGGTGGTAAGCTACTTCTGTAGCCACAGCTGCCCTGGGGCAGACTGACGGAAGCGTGGCTGCCATTCTGCGCCTACGGCCCCTCCGACCACCACCAATCACTCACACACATTCACACACAGGCAAAGGTGGGTGAAGTGTCTTGCCCAAGGACACAACGACAGTATGCACTCCAAGCGGGATTCGAACCGGCCACCTTCCGTCGCCAGCCGAACACTTAGCCCATTGTACCATCTGCCGAGCCATGATTGAATGGCGGAGTAGACTTGATGGGCCGAATGGCCCAATTCTGTTCCTATGACTAATGATCATATGAACCCCATCCAACCTCCGCTCCTCGGTCTATCTCTCCCTCCTAACCCCATTCTCCTGCCTTCTCCCCATAACCTCTGACACCTCCTATACCAAATAAGAATCTATCTACCTCTGCCTTAAATATATCCATTGACTTGGCCTTTGCAGCCTTTAGTGGCAAAGAATTCCAGAGATTCACCACCCTCTGACTAAAGATGGCGGGAGATGCTGGACAAAAGGCCCGGTAAGCAGAACCAGGGGGAGAGGGGGGGGGAATCTTACCCTCTGCGTTTCAGGGTCGGCTGCAGGAGGCGACCCCCAGGGATCAAGAGGACAGTGTAAGGTTTACAGGGTGCCCGGAATGGAGGCCACAGCTGCATTGGGCCTGCGTGTCGCCATCTGCTGCTGGGAGTGTCAAATGGCACCAGAATGGTGACTCTTGCATACAGACTCAGTGGGCTGTTCTGTACATTCTGTACGAACGGGGGGATTGTGCGTGTGTATGGTGAAAATTTTGCTAGGCTCTATGCGAAAAAAGTATTTCACTGCATCTTGGTACGTATGATAATAAAGAAACCATTGAAACTCGGCCAGTTGCTAGTTTAGTATCCCCCCCCCCCCCCCCACCCCCCACCCCACTGCCTTGCGCCATAGTTTCTAGCTGAGTTTGGTCCCAGCTCCCCCATTACTGCCGTCCTCAGGATGGTTTTCCATATTAACTGCCATTTTAATTATATTCTTTGTTTGCCTGATTTTCTGTTTCACTTCCTCTCTCAGCTCACCGTGCCCCACCTAGCTCACGTTGGAGTTATTCAGCTGACGTGTATCACACTGTCTCTTTATCGATTCATCGCCTTCTCTGTCTTTGTTGAATTCTGTTGTTAGTCTCCCTATCTTTCCACCTTTTGGGAGTGTCTCAACTTTTGATCTTCAAGGGTCACTAAATAGCATCATAGTGTCAGACTGATACAGCACCGACACAGGCCCTTCGGCCCAACTTGACCATGTCGCCCAAGATGCCTCATCTAAGCCAGTCCTGTTTGCTTGCGTTTGGCCCATATCCCTTGAAAGCTTTCATATCTATGTTTGGCCTAAATATCTTTTAAATGCTGCTATATAGTACCTGCTTCAACTGTTTACTATGTCAGTTTCTTCCATATACCCCAAAACCCTTGTGTTAAAAAACCTCCCCTCAGGTTCCTATTTAATCTTTCCTCTCTCACCTTAAATCTATACCCTCTAGTTCTTGATTCCTCTACCATGAGAAAAAGACCCTGTGTATTTTCCCTATCTATGCCCCTCATGCTTTTATACACCTCTATAGGATCAGCCCTCAGCCTCCTACACTCCAACAAATAAAATTCCAGCCTGCCCAAACTTCTCCTATAGCCAGGTCCCCGAGTCCTGGCAATATCCTCCGAAATCTTCTCTGCACTCCTTCCAGCTTAGTGGCATCCTTCCTGCATCAGGGTGGCCAAAAACTGAACACAGTAATCCAGGGGCAGCCTCGCCAATGTCTTGTCCCACTGTTACATAACGTCCCAACTTCTACACTCCATTATGCCTACCAATCTTTGGTTCTGCTTTTCCCTGGCAAGGTCACGCCTTCTCGCCTCCAGTCCAGAAGTTTTTTTTTTCATTTTTTCTCATACCTCTGCATTATGAATTTAAATGTTATGATCATCAATCACAGCTTCCCCATCATTCTGACATTGACAAGACCTACCCATTCACTGGGATTAAAATTAATACAAAACAGCTGACCACACAAAGCAGACTAGGTGGCAACTTCCCCTAAATTTCCATTTTTATTTGCATTATTGGCCTCTTTTATTTTAAATATACTTCCAGCTTTAGAAACAGAAGTCACATCCGAAACACAAATTAAGGATTGCTTTGTAAATATGTGTTTACAATTGGGTATGCAAATGGTTCAGAGCTTGCCAGCAACAACTGAACATCCACGGATCATACAAGGTCTGAATGTCATGAGGAATACAGCAAAGACATCTCCAAGATGTAGATGTGACAATTAATCAGTTCTGAAGAAAACAATGCAATGTTGGGGCAGGGGAAGATTCATAGTCAGAGAGATATAATATGTAAACAGGCCCTTCAGCCCAACTAGTTCATGCCGAACTAGGCGTCTACATCAGGTAGCTCACAATTTTCTTATCATTGAACTAATCTGTGGCCTCTCCTCGTTTCCCTGAATGTGTGTTCAGCCAGGAATCCTCTCCATTACCCCCACCTACTCGTCCCCTCTGTTCCCTCGGTCAGAGTGGAACATTTTCCCTTGCGCCATGCAAAAATCAAGCGCTTGGCTTTGTCAGTGCAGTCTGATTTCTGGCTGAGATCTATGTTGAGAAGAGTAAATATCAAAACTATGATTATACAAATTCTATACTTTGGGTTATGTCAAATCTTCGAGGACTTCATAAAGGCCATTGACTTATGAGTCACAGAAGTATAAAGATCATGTTTAGTTTAGCTTAGAGATACAGTGCGGAAACAGGCCCCCTTCGGCGCACCGAGTCCGCGCCGACCAGCGATCCCCGCACACTGGCACTATCCTACACACTAGGGATAATTTACACTTATACCAAGCCAATCAACCTGCAAACCTGTACGTCTTTGGAGTGCGAGAGCAAATCAAAGATCTCAGAGGAAACCTACGCGGTCACAGGGAGTACGTACGAACTCCGTATAGACAGCACTAAGAGTCGCGATTGAACCCGGGTCTCTGGCGGTGTAATGCCCCTGTCTCACTTAGGAAACCTGAACAGAAACCTCTGGAGACTTTGCACCCCACCCAAGGTTTCTGTGCGGTTCCCGGAGGTTGCAGGTGGTTGCCGGAGGTTGGAGGTAGTGGAAGCAGGAAGGGAGACTGACAAAAACCTCCGGGATCCTCCGGGAACCACACAGAAACCTTGGGTGGGGTGCAAAGTCTCCAGAGGTTTCCGTTCAGGTTTCCTAAGTGGGACGAGGGCATAAAGCAGCAACTCTACCGCTGTGCCACCGTGCGTGGAAAACATTTCAGTCACTGCCGTTAACAGTGCAGTCCCTGCTTTTGCTTAAACCACCCACATCTCCTGCTTCTTGACGTTTCCTTGTCTAGGACTCTCCAGTGTAACCCACCACCGTTGCCGGCCTGCTATGCCAGATCTAGAGTCCCTGTCTTCCTGGGAAGTTTTGGATACACCCTGCTCCAATTTCAAAGCTGCTCTTGGAGCCAAAAAAAAGAAAAATTAGGTGGTTAATTCTATAAATGCCATCTCTGCATCAACTCATACCTGCTGATTATGGGATCAATATATGTACGAACTTGTTAGCTCCTTTTCCACTTTTCTATTAGTTGTTATTGTGATTGTTGCTTCGCTCGTGTTGCTAACAGTTGTGTTTACAAAAAACACAATTGTTGGAGGAACTCTGTGGGTCAGGGAGTGCTGAGCTTGCAAAGGGATTGACAATGTATTCGGTCAAGACCTTGTATTTGGGCTGAGGTTTAAATGCATCAGAGTGAGGGGAAGAAGAACCTTCCGGACACAAGGAACTGCAAATACTGGAATCTTGAGCAGAGAACAAAGTGCTGGAGGAACTTGGTCCCTCACCATCTGTGGAGAGAATGGACAGGCGACATTTTGGGTTGTGAATGTGGCCTGTCCATTCCCTCCACATATGTTGGGAGAACATTGTTTTGGGTTTTTACGTTTGCTGCCTGTTGACTTGATGCTGTTATTAACGTTCGTAATTCAAGTAATTGCATTAGTTTAGTCATCAAATACCTAGAGGCACCCGCAATCGAGTCTGCAGGTTTGCACCAGCCCGGAAGAACATGAATAGAAGTATCAGTTGCAACACTTGTTTACAGAACCATTTAGAACTTACAATATGTGCTCCAATGTATGTTGGTAAGGATAGAAATTAATGTCATAAGCATGTATGCAATCAGATTGAACAATTGACTTGATTTTACTTGGAAACTGTTGCAAAATAAATTTAACTCAAGCCTGCTCAAGCTTAGGGAGGTCATGTTGCAGTTGTATAAGACGTTAGTGAGGCCACATTTAGAGTATTTTGTTCAGTTTTGGTTATAGGAAAGATGTTGTCAAGCTGGAAAGGGTGCAAAGAAGATTTACGAGGATGTTGTCAGGACTCGAAGGCTTGAGCTATAGGGACAGGTTGAGCAAACTAGGATTCTATTCCTTGTGGTGCAGGAGGGCAAGGGGTGATTTTATAGAGGTGTACAAAATCATGAGTGATAGATCGGGTAAACGGATATTGGATCTTATCTAGTGCTGGGGAATCGAGAACCAGAGGACATAGGTTTAAGGTGAGGGGGAAAAGATTAAATAGGAACACGAGGGGTATATTTTTTATACAAAGGGTGGTGGGTGTATGGAACGGAGGAGGTGCCGGAGGAGGTAGTTGAGGCAGGCACCATTGCAACTTACAAGCAAAATTTAGACTGGTACAGGAACATGGAAAGGATATGTTTCGAAGGGTTTAGTGGGATATGGGCTAAATTCAGGCAGGTGGGACTAGTGTAGATAGGACATGTCCGTCGGCCTGGATGTTGGGCCGTAGGGCCTGTTTCTACGCTATAGACTGATTCCACAGATCAGCAAAATTCTTGTCTCATCCTCAGGAAGGCGACTTCCATTTTATAATTTAAACCCTAAAAGGCAAGTTAAGCTTATGGTTTATCTAATAATTAATAATAGAGTTAAAACTAAGGATCTTGTTTTTAATCCATCCCTCATAACATTTCTGCTTGGGGAAATCATAGGAAAAATCAAGAACTAGTGGGATCAGGTTTATATCATTGTAAGTCCTCTCTGCACTCTTTCCAGCTTGATGTTACCTTTCCCTGTACTTCATACACGCCAGTACAGCATAATGGTACCTTTATAATGTTAAATGTCATTATTTTGTTTCCAGTCACGTTACACATACATTTGTTGATGGTGTGTACCAAAACATTGTTGCCTATAAATAAACCACTGACCTTTCATACAGCAGGGTGGCCAAAACTGAACACAATGCACCAAGTGCCAAAGTCTTATACAACACAGGAGTAAACACAGGAGTCAAGGAGGGGCACTTCAACTCCCATGCAGAGCAACCTGCCCTTCAAGGCCTTTCTAGATGCGCTGGGTGAGACTGTTGGCAAGAAAGCCATAGTCTCGGGCGCGGTGGTCAGTGGGAAGGTTGTTGTTCTATTAAAGACAGAACAGGCAGTGGCTCTGGCTCTGGAAAGGGGGGTAACAGCAGGCGGGAATTTCACGGCGGTGGACCCATGGGGGGGGTCCTGCTTTGCCGGTCATTCTGTCCAACGTTCCCACTTTTGTTCCAGATGCGCTCCTGATCCCACATGTAAGGAAGCTGGGGGAGGTGCGGTCAGGGCTCACCAAACTGTTGTACAGGTTTGACGATCGTGAGATGCAACATATATATACGTTCAAGCGTCGCGTGTATATACAGTTGGCTCAGGGGACGGACACGGAGGGGAGTTTTGAGGTGGAGGTGGATAATTTCTCCTATCGCGTGTTCTGGAACGCGGGCCAAGTGCGTTGTCACGCTTGCAAAAAGGTGGGGCATTTTCGCAGGAATTGTCCCAGGACCCGGGCTGTCAGTTCCACCACGATGGCCCGGGAAAGCACTACTGGCCCATCTGGGGCTGCTGGTTTTACCAAGGTGGCCTGTGAAGGCAGTACTCCCCTACCCCTAACCCCTATCCCCCCACCACCCCCATGTCCAGTACCTGTGGCGGTGGATGCCGGAGAAGTGCGTGGGGTGGATGGGAAGGTTTGGGAGCAACAGCGGGGGAAGAAAGTCAAGAAAAAGAAGAAACATCTCCAGGCGGGTCCCCTAGGAGATGACCACCTCCAAGCGGGACTCCTGGCAGCAGAGAATTTTGTGCATGCCTCTGAGATAGATGGTAGCGCGGAGATAGAGGCTTCTGCAATGGAGCTCACCGTACCACCGCACGCCAGTGGTTGGAAGAGGAGGAGGCATGGATCCTCCGATACACAGAAGGGCCCTGTAGGTCAGGGGCAACCTGAAGGGGGACCTTCCCCTCCTGTTGAGGTAGAGAACCCAGTGCACGCTTCCCATGAGGGGGAGGATGCCTCTGTAGGTCAGGGACCACCTGAGAGTGGCGATATATTACTCATGGGGGCTGTTCCCTCAGAGAACGTATCTGCTAGCTTAGTGGATGACCAGGGAAAGCCTGAAGGGGAGAATTTGGGTGAGGAGGTAGGTCCCCAACAGGAGCTCCCTGTTGAGGCTACAAGCCCAGTTGAGGGGTGTGATGCCCCACTGGTTGAGGGAGTAAGGGGGACTCCAGTAACATCAGCCCCTGAGGGCCACAGTGAGGTGATTCACCTGTTGAAGGGGGACGGGGACTCTCTGGGTGATGGTGCAGGGGCGGGTACCCTGGATGAGAAGGAGGGTAAGATCGTTTCAGATCGTGTCCTTCGGTCGGACTCCAGGCAGGCCCGCTTACAGCAAGGCCCGGAGACTTGGTCCGACTTCACTGTTCCCAATCCGGTTACAGAGGGCGGTGGGAGTGTGCAGGAGAATGGCCAATTGTCAGTTAGCTTGCCGCAGTCAGAAGCAATGGTACCTGCCCAGGTCACTGATCCTGGAAGTGGGATGATGACAGAGGAGGGACTGTGTGATGTGGCTGAAATGCTCACCTCACAGGGAGGGGTGAGTGAGGCGGCTGAGAGTAATAATCTTCCAACTTCGGGCTCGGACATTGAGTGCGAGGAAGTGGGGTACGCGGAGTCCATCGACAGTGAGTTATCGGACTGCACCACCCGCGGCCCCGTGTCTCGACTTGTCGAAGTCTGGGAACTTCGGAAGTTCTTAAAGGACACTAGAGGGAGTAGGAACAAGGTGGATTTGGCTGTCGACCGCTAGTCGGATCTGAGGGCGCCCATGCAGTCCATTCATGCCATCCTTCAGAAGAAGGGGAATGAGGCGGGGCTAATAAGAAATGAGAGGCGCCAGTTCCAAGAGCTTATTCAGGCCCTAAAGAGGGGGCAGAAGGTTAGGGGCGGCTCCAATCCTTCACCGGGGGCGGGTAAAAGATCTAGTGTACTTTCAAAATGAAGCTCACTATAGCCAGCCTGAATATCAATGGGGGCAGGGGGTCTCTCCGTAGGTTTCCCCATCTCTCAGTGCTCAGGGACGGGAGGTATGCGGTGAGCTTCCTGCAGGAAACACACACTGTGGCTAGTGATGAACCCACCTGGCTCCTGGAGTGTGAGGGGGGGGTCTACATGAGTCATCTCAGCTCCAATTCGAGTGGAGTGGCCTTCCTGTTGGCCTCGTCTTTCCAGCCAGAGATCCTCAAAGTGCAGGACATTGTACCAGGCCGTTTGCTGTATCTGGCCGTGCGTTTGGATGGCGTGCCATTACACTTCATTAATGTGTACGCCCCCAAGATCGGCGTAATGCAGACGCGCTTAACAAGGGAAGTGACCACGTTGTTGAATACTATCGACCGTGGGGAGTGTGTTTTCCTTGGGGGAGATTTTAATTGTGCCCTCGAGGCAAGAGATCGCTCTGGCGTTCAGCGTGACCCGGGTGCAGTAAAGACTTTAAGGGAGATGGTGGACTCTTTTGAGCTGGTAGATGCTTGGCGGAATTTCCACCCCCGACTCGAACGCTTTCTCGTACAGGTTTGAGGGTGGTGGTTCCCGTATTGATCATTTATACGTGTCCAAGGCCTATGTCTCCTGTGTTTCGGCGGCCTCCATGCAGCCGACACCGTGCTCGGACTATTGCCTGGTGCGAGTGGATTTTATCCCGATGCGCACACGGGCTGGGTCTGCGTACTGGCATTTTAATAGCCAGCTGTTGGAGGATCGCTGATTCCAGGATTCATTCAGGCAGTTCTGGGCGAGGTGGAGAGAGAGGCAGGGGCGTTTCCTTTCCCTAAGGCAGTGGTGGGACGTGGGGAAGGCCTACGTCCGTCTGTTTTGCCAGGACTACGCGAGGGGGTCGACTAAGAGGCGAGACTCTGAGATCGGACGGCTTGAGAGAGAGTTGCTCGACTCGGGGGCACGTCTGGATCAGACTGGTGGGGCTTCATGTGAGTGGGAGGAATACCAGGAGAAGAAGGGAGCACTGAGGGACTTGCAGCTTAGGTGATCCCGGGGTGCGTATGTGAGGTCGCGAGTCCAGATGTTACACGATCTGGACCGCGCCTCCCCCTTTTTCTTTTCTCTGGAGAAGGGGCGAGGAGCCCGCAGGCAGCTTGTTGAGCTGCTTGCGGATGATGGCTCCTCTGTCACAGATCCAGAGAGCATTGGTGCCTCGGTTGGGTCTTTCTACAAGACTCTGTTCTCGGCAGGCACATCGAGTGGGGAGGCACAAGAGGTCCTGTGGGAGGGCTTACCTGCTGTGTGCAATGATGTGGCTGAACACCTGGATGATCCCCTAACTCTGGAGGAGATGACTGGTGCCCTGCACCAGCTCAAGGGGGGCAAGTCTCCAGGGCTGGATGGGCTGACTGTGGAGTACCTTAGAGCCTTCTGGGATGTCCTGGGGGATGACTATGTGGAGGTCCTGGGAGAGAGCCTGGCGACTGAGGAGATGCCCTTCTCGTGGCGCAGGGCAGTTGTTGTCCTGCTGCCCAAGAAGGGCGATCTCCGCCTTTTGAAGAACTGGCGCCCGGTCTCTCTCCTCAGCACGGACTATAAAGTTTTTGCCCGGGCATTAGCGAATCGCCTGGGTCCCGTGTTGTCCCAGGTGATCCACCCTGACCAGTCGTACACAGTCCCGGGCCGGTCCATCCAGGACAATGTTCATCTAGTCTGGGACCTGATCTATCTGACCCAGGGAGCTGGTCTGTCGGTCGCCTTTCTCTCCCTCAACCAGGAGAAGGCGTTCGACAGGGTGGAGCATGATTACCTTCTGAGGACTCTGCAGGCGTTCGGATTTGGACCACAATTTGTGGCCTGGGTTCGACTTTTATACACTGCTGTAGAATGCCTTGTTAAGGTCAACGGCTCTTTGTTGGCCCCCTTTCCCTTTGAGAGGGGGGTTCGTCAGGGATGTCCCATGTCCGGCCAGCTGTACTCCATCTGTGTTGAGCCTTTCCTGTGTCTTCTCCGGAGATGGTTGACAGGCCTGGCTTTATCAGGGCCGGGGATGGAGGTGGTCCTCTCGGCCTACGCCGACGATGTTATTCTGATGTTCACCGACCCTGTTGACCTGCGGAGGATGCGTGAGTGCCAGCAGGTTTTCTCGGCTGCTTCCTCCGCCAAGATCAACTGGGGGAAGTGTTCTGGTCTCTTGGTGGGTGGGTGGCAGGTGGACTCCCTGCCGGAGGAGATGGCAGGTTTTGCGTGGAATACCACGCACCTCCTCTATCTGGGGGTCTACCTGAGTCCCGATGAGGGGGGGTGGCCGGCGAACTGGCAGGAGCTGGAGGCGAAGGTGATCGCCCGGCTGGGACGTTGGTCCGGCCTACTTGGTGTGCTCTCTTACCGGGGCAGGGCTGTAGTTATAAACCAGCTGGTGGCCTCTCTGCTGTGGTACCGGATGGCCACTATGGTCCCGTCCTCTTATTTTATAACCATGTTACAGAGGAGATTGGTCAACTTCTTCTGGGGCAAGAGGAACCACTGGGTCTCTGCTGGGGTTCTGAGTCTCCCATTAGAGGAGGGTGGTCAGGCGCTGGTCTGTATTCGTACCCAGGTGGCGGCTCTCCGACTCAGGACCCTGCGGAGGTACATCTACTCGGACTACCCTCCTAAATGGCACGTGTTGGCGACGTATTTTTTACGCCAGGGGCGCTGCCTTCAGGAGGGCTCACGGCTCCCATTAGCGGGCATGAGTCGACGCGCTAGGCGGGAGTTGCCTGGCTTTTACCGTGACCTCTTGAAGGCCAGGAATTTGGTCACCTTCAACCAGGGCCCTACTCCTCAGGGGGAGGGGGGTGTCGTGGCTGTGATGGTGGGTGTTGAGGAGAGACGTGTGCATGGAACGATTCCGGACGAGCTTGCCCCCGTTCAGTCGGAATTGTTCATAGGGCCCAAGGCCCGGGTCCCTCCCCGAGAGCCGGCCCCATGCAACATGAGCTGCCTTTCCAAGATGCCCAGCGTACCGTTCTGTGACGCGGAGAGGCGCGTACTGTACAGGCTGCTCCTGCACACTCTCCACTTCCTCGCCCTCGTCTTTCGTCCAGACACACCCTGGCGGTCCGTGTTACCACTTGACGAGGGGAGCGGTCCCCAGTGGAGGTCTATCTACAAGGGAGTCCTCCCCCTTTACATCGGGGACCTGGGGTGGAGAGTATTGCACAAAGCCGTGGCCTGTAATAGGTATTTGAGCCGGTTCACGGACTCTTCCCCTGCTTGTCATTTCTGCGGTGAGGAAGAGACCGTGTTCCATGTGTACATAGAGTGTGAGAGGTTGCAGCCACTGTTCGAATATCTGAGAGGGCTGCTCCTCAAGTTTTGGCTACATTTTAGTCCAATACTATTAATTTATGGGCACCCGGTGCAGAGGGGGGAAGGATGGGAGGGAGGAGTGGGTCTCCCTGTCGGTCTGCTCCTGGGCCTGGCCAAGATGGCCATTCGCGGGTCCAGGCAGCGGGCAGTCGATGGCCGCACACCGGTTGCTTGCCTGCCCCTTTTCCGGGGTTACGTCCGAGCTCGTGTGTCCCTAGAAAAGGAACACGCGGTGTCCATGGGGACTGTGGAGGCCTTCGGTGCACGCTGGTCACCAAAGGAGGTTGAATATATTATCGATAAGAATGTTAATATTTTAATTTGATAATTTTGATTAAGTGTTAAGAGGGAACACGTGGTGTCCATGGGGACTTTGGAGGCTTTCCATGAATACTGGTCGCCGATGAAGGTCGAGTGTTTTGTTGATAAACGGAACACTCGACCTTCAACGGCCATTCGTGGGTCCAGTTGACGTTGACGTTATTAATTTGACGATCATTTGTTTGTAAACTGTCAGCATAGGCAGTCTTTGATTGTGTTAATACTCTATGTTTATTTTTATTTTTTGAATAAAAAGTAGTTTCATAATAAAAAAAATTAAAATAAATTCCCAATCCGACCTCTCTGTCCTGGGTCTCCTCCATTGCCAGAGTGAGCAACACCGGAATTTGGAGGAACAGCACCTCATATTCCGCCTGGGTAGCTTGCGTCCGGATGGCATGAACATTGAATTCACCCAATTTTGCTAGACCTTGCTGTCTCCTCCCCTTCCTTAACCCTCGAGCTGTCTCCTCCCATCCCCCCGCCCTCGGGCTCCTCCTCCTCCCTTTTTCCTTCCTTCTCCCCCCCACCCCCCATCAGTCTGAAGAAGGGTTTCGGCCCGAAACGTCACCCATTTCCTTCGCTCCATAGATGCTGCTGCACCCACTGAGTTTCTCCAGCATTTTTGTGTACCTTCGATCTTCCAGCATCTGCAGTTCCTTCTTGAACACAGAATAGAGTGTGTAATTGTCATATGTACCAATGGAACGATGACATTCTTACTTTAGCAGCTTCACAGGTCCATCAATGCAATAACACACAAATAAATATCCAATAATCAATAATGCAATAAATCAATCATCTGTAATACTAGGCAACCATAATAGTTCAAAATCGAAGTCCGCAGTGCAAGTCTGTGGAAGATTGTGTTGCTGAGGCAGTGGTTAATGTTGTGCAGCGTTCAATAGCCTGATGCTTATTGGGAAGAAGCTGTTCTTGAACCTGGAGGTCATGGTCTATTATACTCTCTTCCCAATGGTAGTGGTGAGATGAGAGCATGGCCAGGGTGTTGTGGATTTTATTTATATTGAATATCTTTCTGAGCCAGAGCCTGCTACAGATCCATCGGAAAAAACTGCAGATGCTGGTTTAAATCGAAGATAGACACAAAATGCTGGAGTAATTCAGCGGGACAGGCAGCATCTCTGGAGAGAAGGCATGGGTGATGTTTTGGGTCGAGACCATTCTTCAGACTGATGTCAGGGGAGTGGGCAGTACAGAGGTAAAGTGTAGTCGGAGACAGTAAGACTGGCGGGAGAACTGGGAAGGGAGAGGGGATGGAGAGAGAGGGAAAGCAAGGGTTACATAAAGTTAGGGAAGTCAATGTTAACAAGAGAGACACAGATCGGAGATTCTCTTCCTTGAGGTGAACGTGGTGAATCATCACCTTAATGGCATCTACGTGACAAGGATTTCTTCAACTTCAAATTGGGCTTGTAACGTCAAGATATCTATTATTATAATAATTGAGTAATGAATACCACACCCAACAAAACCTCCTGTTTTATTTAAGGTTTTAGGTTTGGCTGAACTGGTTTAACCAGCGTTGACATTTAATTTGTTTAGCAACAATTTCGCCGGTACATCCTGGTTTGTGCATCGCGTGTGAGACAATTTTTCTACTGGCCTTGGATAGTAACTGCTTTGTATTTAGGACACTGAATGCAGGGAACTGTAAATTCATTAGATCACGGTGTCAGTTAATGGATTCACCTTTGTTCTATACCAGCATGGGTGAACATGCCATTGCCTCCTTCCTCCCCTGTGGCTATCAAACTGTACAACTCCTCCCCATCTGTCGTAAGGTAGACTGACTCCCCTCCCCCCACTCCCCAATCGTTGCACATCCCCAATCCCTACTACTCGTCACTTTAATTTCATATTTCATGCATCTTATGTTTTATGACTGTTGGCAGATCAATATCCCGCCTGGGATAAATAAAGTTTTATCATATCGTACAGGTGCTATTGGCTTGTTTTCAAACAAAGAGCATTTCTGGTCACCCCTTCCGCTAGCCTGTTCGAGCACCAAAGCTTGTTTTAAGTAGCACGATGAAACACACCAACTTCAGACCATCTCTGCCGCCTTCCAGCCTTGCCTAGATGGTTGGTGGACATGACCCATGATCGGTGTTTCTTGGTCTTGAGGAGGAGGCACTTTATTGTTTTTCCGAGATGAACTCAAATGAATTTTGACCATCGGATGAAAAACGAGTGAAGCCAGCCTCTGGTCATAAAAGAAAGAAGGCAAAAACAACAAAAAACTGCAGGTGCTGGAAATACAGATTCACCCTGGTAATTAAGAGGTTAATAATTGGCGGGTTGCTGTTTTTGTGTTGGTGTTAGTCACCTGCTCCACCTGGGTCCTATTTGGCAGGTAATATGCAGAGTTTGGATCCCTCTGTGGTAAATCCTCATAGCAACCAGCTTACGTCACACAGGTCGTTCAACAAAGAAGTGTAACTGAAAAAGCAGGAAGCCCCAAATGCAAACCGCAGGGATGTGCTTCACCCTCTGCACACATTGCAAATTATGATTGTGCAATTTAAAACAAAGAATGACTTTTCAATTTTGGAACCACGCTCAAAGGCTTTTTTTTCCAAAAAATAAAATCTGAAAGCCGCACCTATGTTGCCATCAAGTTTTTTGAAGTTGAACTTTAAACCTGATGACAACAATAAAATGCACCGTAGCTTTGAATCCTGCACCCAAGAAGGAAGTTACGCTGAAATATTTCACTGTAAAATATGAATTATTTTTATTTGTAGTTGTGATACTGTGCATCTTGAAGCTGTACATTTCATTATCGCCTGATTGCACAAAGTGTGCGGTCATTCTCAAAGAAGTACCAGTTCAATTTAGTTTATTGTCATGTGTACCGAGGTCCAGTGAAAAGCTTTGAAAAACGAACACAGGAGTGTACAAGACGCTAGGGTTTTTAAAAAAAAATTTCAAAAAATGTATTCAATTATTTAAAAAATAGTATTTACACTACAATACAGAACTCACCACCATAATACAATACAAACAAATATCCAAAATAAACTACTATACAACTATGTTACACTCCTTGTCAAGGATGCATTCAACCCCCTGCGGTGCCCAGCGGTCCCAGAAATCCCCCAAGGTGCCCGTGGACAGAGCGTAGTCCCTCTCTAACACCACCCAGGCGCGGATGTAACCCCAGAAAAGGGCAGGAAGCCGGCTCGGGCAGAGCCCCCTTCCGCCTGGCGCCGTGACCCGCGGATGGCCAGCTTGGCCAGTCCCAGGAGCAACCCAACCAGGACATCTTCAGCCGTAGCTACCCTCTCCCCTACGCACAGGGTGTCCAAAGGAGGATGGTAGGTGAAAAATGCAGCTAGAAGGCAAGGAGCAGCCCCTTTTGGTACTGAAACAGTGGCTGCAGCCTCACACACTCCGTATACACGTGGTACACAGACTCTTCCAGCCCGCAAAAGCGGCAGGCGGCTGGCGAGTTTGTGAACCGTGAGAGAAGCAGGTTGCAGACTCATGGTTTTGGTGGACATTTGTGCTTTCAACAGTATTCTGACGGCTTCAAGGACACCTTTACAGAAACCAACGTTTGTTTCTAAACTAGTTATCCACCTTATTGCTCTACAAGCGTCCCAACATCGCCTCCTTCATAATCTCAATGCTTATTAGTACTCTCCACACTGATCTCCCTACCCTCCATGTCATAAGGTTATAAGTGGTAGGAACAGAATTAGGCAATTCAGCCCATCGTCTACTCCACCATTCAATCATGGCTGACCTATCCCTTCCTCCCAACCACATTCTCCTGTGTTCTCCCCAGAACCCCTGTGACACCCGTACTAATCAAGAATCTATCTCTGCCTTCAAAATATCCATCGACTTGGCCTCCACAACCTTCTGTGGCAAAACATTCCACGGATTCACCACCCTCTCCTTTTCCTTGGTGAAAACAGATGCAAAGTACTCTTTAATACCTTGACTACATCCCCAGACTCCAAGCACAAATTCCCTCCTTTATGTTTGAGTGGTACTACTTTCTCCCTGGTTACACTTTTGTTTTCAATGTAGATATAAAAAACTTAGGGATTTTCTTTAGTCTGACTCGCTAAAGCCATATACTGGGCCCTTATGGCCCTTCTAATTACTGATGAGCTTTTTCCCCCTTTCTTTATATTCCTCAAAGGCCCTGTCTTATTTCATCCTATTACGAAGCACATTCCCTGTGCTTCTTTTTCCTTTTGACCGAGTTTACAACGTCTTTGGTTACCCAAGATTCCCCCTATTTTGCCAGCTCGTCTCTCCTCCATTCTGGAACATTCCATTCCTGAACTTTGATCAACTGATCTTCAAATGACTCCCACATGTCAGATGAAGACTTACCCCAATAACAATTACTCCCAGTGTGCCCTCCAGAACTCCTGCCTAATAATAACGCTGCAGTTTGCCGTACCTACACACAAGGTCCAGCCTTCTCCCAATTCAAAGCAATCTTAAAACTTTGGAATTGTGAGAACTTATGGATGTGTCATTCTGGATTGAGTCAATCCCCTCATTCCTGGAACTTTCACAGTGAACCTGACTACCTCCAGCATTTGAATAAGGTGATTAAAACTGTGTACAGTGCTCAGGCGTGTCACTGCCAACACCCTGTACATTTGCACCAATACCCTCCTATTTGTAAACTCCAGCTCCATTGCAATATGCCATTTGGTTTCTTCACTATTTGCTACACCCATGATTCATACATAAGAACAATTCAACCCCTCTATCTGTCAAGTTTTCACCCACTCACTCATGATATCTACATACCAGTTGCAGAGTCCTAAAGTCCTCATCGCAACATGCTCATCCACCTATTTTTGTATCATGCCAAACTTGGATACACATGTTTACACACTGTCCCCTTCTCCATATCATTAATCTAAATAGATCATTGGAGGACTCCACCAGTTCCTTCCAGCCTGAAAAAGACCAATTTCTTCCCATTCTCATGTTTTGTGTGATAACCAACCTTTAATCCATGCTAACACACTGAACTCAATACCACCAATTTTGATTTTGTGTACAAACCTTTTAAGCAGCACCTTGTCAAATGTATTTTTTTTAAACATCCAATGCACCATATCTACAGGTTCTCACCTGCCAATGTGCTCAGAGAACTCGCGCAAATTCATCAAACATGATTTATTTTCCATTAAACCTTTTGACTTTGTTTGAATATGTATTCAGCTTTTCAAAATGATTTACAATTTTCCTTTTCTGATTATTGATTCTGGCATCTTGCCAACAATCGATGTGGAACTACCTGGTGTACAGTTTGTTACTCTGATCTTCCTTCCTTCTTGAACAAGAGAGTCGTACTTGCTGTATTACTTCAAACGTTAGTCTGAGGGTACTTTCCCAGAACTGATTAAGCTTTTAGTCCAAGGATTCACTATTTCTGCAGCAACTTCCTGTAGATCCTTTGGGTGTAGGCCGACCTAACTTGGTTGCCTATAATACCATTACTTTTCCCAATACCTGTCAAAGAGTCAGAGTCATGGAAACAGGCCCCTCGGCCCAATTTGTCCGTGCCGACCAAGATGCCCCATCTGTACTAATCCCCCTGTCTAGGTTTGGCCCATGTCCCTCTAAACCTTTCCTATCCTGTCCAAATGTCCTCTTTTGTAAGGATTCCCATGATGTTTGACACTAGGTCCTCTGTTACCTTTGGGAAGTGTTGCAGAGTCCTCCAGCATGAACTCCGATGTCAGATATTGGTTAACCTATCTACTAGTTTCTTGTTTCCTGTTGTTAATCCTCCAGTCTCATCTTCTGTAGGTCCCACAATGACCTTAGCTACCAGTTTAGAGAATACAGTGCGGAAACAGGCCCTTCGGCCTACCGAGTCGGCACCGACCAGCGATCTCCGCACATTAACACTATTCCCCCCACACACACACACACACTAGGGACAATTTTGCATTTATATCAAGCCAATTAACCAACAAACCTGTACATGTTTGGGGTGTGGGAGGAAGCCGAAGATCTCAGAGAAAACCCGTGTAGGTCACAGGGAGAAGGTACAAACTCCGTACAGACGAGCACCTGGTCAGGACTAAACCCTGGTCTCTGGCGCTGTAAGGCAGTAGCTCTGGCGCTACGCTACCGTGCCTCCCTGGATATCTGGATAAATTCTCACTGTATCGCAAATGGAATTTCATGGAGATAACTTTGAAGAAATGCATTAGAGGAGATAAAGCCTGGTGAGGAAATACATTCTATATGGGAGGGAAGTGAGGAATCATGACCAAATAAAGAAACTTTTGGAGAGTGTGTCCACAGATCTTTAAGGATAATAGCACAGGCCAATATGCTGCTTACTGATGATACTTTCCTCTTATAACTGAAGCACAAAAGATAAGAGCAGGGAGGTTATGGTTGGACTGTGCACAACACTGGTTAAACTACGACTTTGGCACAATGTAGGTTCCAGCCAACGCGTCACTGGAAAGATGTCAGTGTATGAGCTGTCAGAGGAGGTAGGAGAATTGAGGATATCAACAGAACTGGAACATTGTAACTACAAGGAAAGACGGACTTTATATTTGTTTGTGATAGAGGGCATCACAGTGGCACAACTGGCAGAGCTGCTGCTTCACACCGCTGAAGAGTCAGGTTCAATCCTGACCTTGGGTGCTGTCTGTGTGGAGTTTGCACATTCCCCCTGTAACTCTAGGTGCACCAGTTTCATAGAAACATAGAAAATAGGTGCAGGAGTAGGCCATTCAGCCCTTCGAGCCTGCACCGCCATTCAATATGATCATGGCTGATCATCCAACTCAGTATCCCATACCTGCCTTCTCTCCATACCCCCTGATCCCTTCAGTCACAAGGGCCACATCTAACTCCCTCTTAAATCCAGCCAATGAACTGGCCTCAACTACCTTCTGTGGCAGAGAATTCCACAGATTCACCACTCTCTGTGTAAAAAATTATCTTCTCATCTCGGTCCTAAAAGACTTCCCTCTTATCCTTAAACTGTGACCCCTTGTTCTGGACTTCCACATCCCAGGGACGTGTGAGTTTGTAGGTTAATTTTCCACTGTAAATTGCCCGCTAGCATGTCAGGAGTGGAGGTGAGAGCGGGGTAAGATAGAACCAGTGCAAACAGGAGATCAATGGTTGGAGTGGACTCATTGGGCCTGTTTCCATGCTGTATCTTTCATTCAGAAAGTTGAGGAGAGGTTTAATTGGGATAAAATATAAAAGGCTCGAAATCCGATCAAGCAGTAACTATGGAGAGAGAAATAGAGTCGATGTTCTAGACTGATAATCCTTTACCAGAATCGGATTTTTATAGACCTACAAATTCAAATAGGGTGGGTAAAGTGGAGAGATGCCACACTCGAGTTTGGAGGGGTACAATTGTGAAGAATACTGAGCTCTATAAATGAACAGAAGCATGTTAACCGTATGTGTTCATTAGTTTATTTCAGTTTAGTTTAGAGAAACAGTATGGAAACAGGCCCTTCGGCCCACCGAGTCCGTGCCGACCAGCCATCCCCGCACACTAACACTAACCTACACATACTAGGGTCAATTTACAATGTTACCAAGCGAATTAGTTTACAAACCTGTATTTCTTTGGAGTGTGGGAGGAAAACGGGGAGAACGTACAAACTCCGTACAGACAACACCCTTAGCCTGGATTGAACCCAGGTCTCTGGCGCTGTAAGGCAGCAACTCAACCGCTGCTTCACCGTGCCACCTGCCACCGTGGCCAGTGTCACCATTCCTGTTAAACGTTTAGATCAGAACTCTGGGTTGAATCAGAATAATAATAGAAACCCTGTTATGCAGATGATCCATAGCAGATTGTTGTTTTCTGAACCCTTTTCAGTTGATGAATTCACTGAGGCAGTGAACTGGACTCTGGAATCACAGTGGTGGGATTCCCGACTGCCTTTGATACAGTAACTTGTGAAGCAGGTCTGGCATTAAGCACTACTTAGTCGTGCTTTGATATTTCCACAATATTATTACAATCAGCAGGTAACAAATATGACGAAGAATTTATATGTTGAAGATAGACACAAAATGCTGGAGTCTGAGGAAGGGTCTCACCCATTCCTTCTATCCAGAGATGCTGCCTGTTACTCCAGCAATTTGTGTCTATCTTCGGTGTAAACCAGCATCTGCAGTTCCATCCTATACATTTATATGTTGTCCCTCAAACTCACCACTTTCGGGATTTTTAAATGCTTTTGGTTTTTGTGCTGTGCATTCTGAGTATGTGAATGTTTCTGTGAAACTGGTTTGTTCTGTTTAGGCTGGTGCCGATGCAGTCCTGCTGTTTAATAGTTCTCAGTCACCCCTGTCTCAACATCATAAATTACACAACTGATGTGGTGTCACCATTCAGGAACTAGTTCCGCCTGTATGTTTAAACATGAGCCGGCACTGCAACCCTTCTTCAGAATGACCTGAAGCATCATCTATTTTTTTCACCGGCATTGCACTTCACATCAGAACTCTGGGTTAAATGAAAATAGTGAGAAATTCCCTATTACTTGTACTTATTTTGAAATAACTTTTATAAATTGCGTCAACACAAAAGGTATACAGGGGCTGATTGTACAACCGAGGAGATTGTAGTGCTCTTCTGGTCTGGAACTACAAATGACTAATTAAAAATCTCCATTATCTTCAAAGGTACGGTTACCGATCTAAACTTAAACTTCCTGGGTCAGTGGTGGGAAAGGCAGCGAACTGTGTCACTTGCCAGGTGCCGATGGAGGAAGCTGGCACAGAGAGTCGACCATTCAGTCCTCAAACCTGTTCCTCAAGTCAGCGATATCCTGACTGGAAGGAGAGGAAGGGACGTGGCGAAGCGGGATCCAGTTGCATCTGTTCTCGGCCTTTCCTTACTCACAGTTCTTGCGCCAGCCTCCTCTCTCACACAGCAGCACCCGCCAGGAATCTTGCTATTTTATCTTTCTTACAATCTATCTCGCGGTGCATGCTTTGGAAAGCTCAAAGTGGGTTCTACAATTACAGTTTGTTCTCAAAACAGTTTGTTCTCAAACCCCCACGACACCACTTACCTTCAACCCGAGACAAATGCTCGCCAGTTTTTGACATCTCTTTTGTAAGGAAACATCTCCCATTATCCACAATTTCTATTTGTATCGTTTCAGGACGGAACCCTTCTTCAGAATGACCTGAAGCATCATCAATTATTTTCACCGGAGATGCTGCCTGATCTGTCGAAATACTCCCAGCATTTCGTGTCCAACTTCGGTAAAAACCAGCACCTGCAGTTCCTTCCTACAAATTTTGACTTGGAGAGAGTCATAGAGTCTTACAGCATGGAAACCGGCCCATTGGCCCAACTTGCCTGCACCGGCCAACGTCCCATCCACACTAGTCCTACCTGCCTATGTTTGGCCCATATCCCTCTAAACCTGTCCCATCCATGTACCTGTCTAAATGTTTCTTAAATATTGCCATAGTACCTGCCTCAACTACCTCCTCTGGCAGCTCGTTCCAAACACCCACCACCCTTTGTGTGAAAAAGTGACCACTCGGATTCCTATTAAATCTAAATTAAGGGGGTCCTCGGGTTGTTTTAGGGCAAAGGAACATCAGTCAAGTCGGATGTTTTTATAAGTGTGCTGACAAAAGCTCAGGACATGCACGTCCCTATTAGAGTGAAGGGCAAGGCAGGCTAAAGTAACAAAGCTTGGCTGACGAGAGAAATTGAGGCATTGGTCAAGAATAAAAAGGATGCATGGGACAGGTATACGCAGATTATACAAAAATGGGTGGTTTTGCAGATAGTTGTAGATGGTTGTGAAAAATTGCAGCAGGATCTTGATCGATCGGCCAGATGGGCTGAGGAACGGTTGATGGAATTTAATACAGAGAATGGTGAGGTGTTGCATCTGGGGAACATGGGCAGGACCTACACAGTGAATGGTAGGGCTCTGGGGAGTGTTATAGATCAGAGGGATCTAGACGTTCAGATGTATGGTTCTTTGAAGGTGGAGTCATAGGTAGGTCGGGTGGTCAAACAGGCTTTTGGCACATTGGCTTCATCAGTCAGAGTATTAAGTATAGAAGTTGAGAGGTCATGTTACAGTTGTATAAGATGTTGGTGAAGCCGCATTTAGAGTATTGCGTTCAGTTCTGGGCATAGAAAATATGTTGTCAAGCTGGAAAGGTTACAGAGAAGATTTACGAGGATGTTGCGAGGACCAGAGGGTCTGAGCTATAGGGAGAGGTTGAGTAGGCTGGGACTCTGGAGGATGAGGGGTGATCTTAGAAACATAGAAACATAGAAATTAGGTGCAGGAGTAGGCCATTCGGCCCTTCGAGCCTGCACCGCCATTCAATATGATCATGGCTGATCATCCAACTCAGTATCCCGTACCTGCCTTCTCTCCATACCCTCTGATCCCCTTAGCCACAAGGGCCACATATAACTCCCTCTTAAATATAGCCAATGAACTGGCCTCGACTACCCTCTGTGGCAGGGAGTTCCAGAGATTCACCACTCTCTGTGTGAAAAAAGTTCTTCTCATCTCGGTTTTAAAGGATTTCCCCCTTATCCTTAAGCTGTGACCCCTTGTCCTGGACTTCCCCAACATCGGGAGCAATCTTCCTGCATCTAGCCTGTCCAACCCCTTAAGAATTTTGTAAGTTTCTATAAGATCCCCTCTCAATCTCCTAAATTCTAGAGAGTATAAACCAAGTCTATCCAGTCTTTCTTCATAAGACAGCCCTGACATCCCAGGAATCAGTCTGGTGAACCTTCTCTGCACTCCCTCTATGGCAATAATGTCCTTCCTCAGATTTGGAGACCAAAACTGTACGCAATACTCCAGGTGTGGTCTCACCAAGACCCTGTACAACTGCAGTAGAACCTCCCTGCTCCTATACTCAAATCCTTTTGCTATGAAAGCTAACATACCATTCGCTTTCTTCACTGCCTGCTGCACCTGCATGCTCACTTTCAATGACTGGTGTACCATGACACCCAGGTCTCGCTGCATCTCCCCTTTTCCTAGTCGGCCACCATTTAGATAATAGTCTGCTTTCCTGTTTTTGCCACCAAAATGGATAACCTCACATTTATCCACATTATACTGCATCTGCCAAACATTTGCCCACTCACCCAGCCTATCCAAGTCACCTTGCAGTCTCCTAGCATCCTCCTCACAGCTAACACTGCCCCCCAGCTTAGTGTCATCCGCAAACTTGGAGATATTGCCTTAAATTCCCTCATCCAGATCATTAATATATATTGTAAATAGCTGAGGTCCCAGCACTGAGCCTTGCGGTACCCCACTAGTCACTGCCTGCCATTGTGAAAAGGACCCGTTTACTCCTACTCTTTGCTTCCTGTTTGCCAGCCAGTTCTCTATCCACATCAATACTGAACCCCCAATGCCATGTGCTTTAAGTTTGTAAACTAATCTCTTATGTGGGACCTTGTTGAAAGCCTTCTGGAAGTCCAGATACACCACATCCACTGGTTCTCCCCTATCCACGCTACTAGTTACATCCTCGAAAAATTCTATAAGATTCGTCAGACATGATTTACCTTTTGTAAATCCATGCTGACTTTGTCCAATGATTTCACCACTTTCCAAATGTGCTGCTATCCCATCTTTAATAACTGACTCTAGCAGTTTCCCCACTACCGATGTTAGACTAACTGGTCTGTAATTCCCCGTTTTCTCTCTCCCTCCCTTCTTAAAAAGTGGGGTTACGTTTGCTACCCGCCAATCCTCAGGAACTACTCCAGAATCTAAAGAGTTTTGAAAGATTATTACTAATGCATCCACTATTTCTGGAGCTACTTCCTTAAGTACTCTGGGATCTTATTGAGGTATATAAAATAATGAGAGGAATAGATCGGGTAGATGCACAGAGTCTCTTGCCCAGAGTAGGCAAATCGAGGACCAGAAAACATAGGTTTAAGGAGAAGGGGAAAAGATTTAATAGGAATCTGAGGGGTAACTTTTACACACAAAGGGTGGTGGGTGTATGGAACAAGCTGCCAGAGGAGGTAGTTGAGGCGGGGACTATCCCAAAATTTAAGAAACAGTTGGACAGGTACATGGATAGGACAGGTTTGGATGGATATGGACCAAACGCAGGCAGGTGGGACTAGTGTAGCTGGGACATGTTGGCTGATGTGGGCAAGTTGGGTTGAAGGGCCTGTTTCCACACTGTATCACTCTATGACTTGCCTTAAACATAAGTCCTCTGGTTCTATATTCCCCTACACTGGGCCAGAGACTCTGTGTGTCTACCAATCTATTCCTCTCACTTTTATTGTGGGTTTTATCAATTCTGTATCTTCACGATTAACGTTACTCATCCTGAGCTCAGAGGGATGGGCATCTGAGGCAGAACAAGAGACAAAGGCTGGGGAGGAAGTGGTACAGTTTTGGGTGGAAGTAGGCGATGTGAGATGAGGAGAATGACAATGAAACGCGTGTGATGCTTGTGTGTAAATGCAAAGAGTTTACTGCTGTAGAAAGATGATGCAGTGTCGGGGAGAGACATCCTTGAGAAGTCAAAGGTAGAATCGAGTTAGAACAGGAAGAGGCCCTTCAGCTCACAATGTCTGAGCCAAACATGAAGTCAGGTTAAAATAATTTCTGCTTGCACGTGATGCAGATCCCTCTATTCCCTGCATATCCATGTGTCCAATTATCAAACCCTTCATCAAACTCCAAGATCTGAGCCTCTATATGTCCTTTTGCAACTGCATGCTACACTTCCTGATCAGCAGACCTCAAGTAATGTGAAAAGGTAACAACATCTCCTTCTCACTGACCAACAATACAGGTGCACCTCAAGCCTTCCATTGACTTGTTTTCCAATTGCATTTTGCACTAATATATTGTTCTTGCAGTCACCTTCATGTCACCGAGTCCTATAATTTATGTGCACAGGCAATTCAGCTCTCAAGCAACAGCTGTGTTCCTAAGAAACCTCGTGTTATAGAAAGTTATGTTATAATAGCAATTTATAATAGAGAAAGGGGTTGGGAACGAATTGACCTGGGAGTTAAGGAGGGAACGGTCTTTGCGGAAAGCAGACAGGGTTGGAGATGGGAAGATGTGGCCAGTGGTGGAATCCCGTTGGAGGTGGCAAAAATGTCTTATAAAAGGAATACATAAGTTGTATGCGACGGCTGATAGGGTGGAAGGTGAGGACAAGGTGGGACTCTGTACTTGTTACGAGTAGGGGGATGGGGAGTAAGAGCGGAGCTGCGGGATATAGAGGAGACCCTGGTGAGCCTCATCTATAATAGAAGAGGGGAACCCCCGTTCCCTAAAGAATGAGGACATCTCCAATGCCCTGGTCTGGAACACCTCATCCAGGGTGCAGATGCGGTGTAGACGGAGGAATTGGGAGTAGGGGATAGATTCCTTACGTGAAGCAGGGTGGGAATAAGTGTAGTCCAGATCGACTCGACATGCGAGTCAGTGGGTTTGTAGTTGATGTCAGTCAGCAGTCTGTTCCCTGCGATGGAGATGGTGAGATCTAGAAACGGTCGGGAGATGTCGGAAATGGTCCAGGTGAATTTGAGTGCCGGATGGAAGTTAGTGGTGAAATGTATGAAGTCAGTGAGTTCTGCATGTGTGCAGGAGGTAGCACCAATGCAGTTGTTGGTGTAGCAGAGGTAGAGTTCGGGTATAGGGTTCAGGGATTTGTTCCAATTTCTAAAGACAGCCATCAATAACCGTCACACCACCACTAGTCAACATTTTGTTTTGCAGGTCACAACAAAAATGAACAAATAGAAATGGTTTTGTACCAAAGATAAGAAGTGCAGGCATTTTGTTTTGAGAAACAGAACACTTTGTTTCAACGCACTCTTTTCACATGTAGTGACTGGTTCGTGGCACAGTTTACAGTGTTCTGGGCCCCGCTGACTAACTCATTTGGCTTTAAGTCGGTTTCCCTTTGTAAGTTGCTGTCAACAGATGAAGGACAAAAGCACATGTGTTTTTTCCACAAAAAAAATATACCAATTATTCTCATTTCAGATGCAAGAATATATTTAATTGATTCTAAATGACATACAAAAAATTGTTTTCATTGGTAATAAAAATCTATCAATAAAATGAAAGATTTTGACGTCTGAAGGGTTCATGTTAATGCTTCTTCTGATATCTTGACATTCAGAAGAGGAAGGTGTCAGGTTCAGGTTCCATCTTTAGCATCATTGTCACTCAGTCCCCATCAATCAATGTCCTGAAGGTCACCCTTGACTGGAAACTCAGTAGGAACAGACATATCAATACAAGAGCAAATCGGTGGCTGGATATCCTGTAGCGGGTGGTTAACCTGAATGACCAAAGTCCTTCCATCCTCCACAAGGTAAGTTCGGAGAGTCTTGGGTCACTCTGCACTTGCTTGAATAAGTACAGCTCCATACAGACTCAAGTAGCTCAACAACAACAACCTAGAAAAAGCATCGCACTTGGTTATCCAACCCCACCATTACAAAGAAGATAGACACAACATGCTGGAGTAACTCAGCGGGTCAGGCAGCATCTCTGGAGAAAAGGGATGGGTGGCATTTCGGTTCAGAACCCTTTCTCAGACTCAATGTTTTTCAGAGCTGAAACGTCACCCATCCTTTTTCTCCAGAGATGTTGCCTGACCCACTGAGTTACTCCAGCACTTTGTCCATCTTCGGTATAAAGCAGCATCTGCAGTTTCTATCTACCCACCATTATCAATATTCACTCTATCCACCACCAGTGTACTAGGGCTCCAATATACATCATTTACAAAATGAACTCCAGTTAATTGCCGTGGCTTTTTCTGACAGTACCTTCCAAACTGTGACCTCAAGAAGATCAAGGGTAGCAGGTACATGGGAACAATAAATGTCCTCTCCCAAGTCACACACCCTAATGACTTGGAAGCATTTTGTACGTTCTTCACTAGTCCCAAATCCTTCAACTCACTCCCTGATTCGAATTATGGGAATATCTTCACCAGATGGACGCGAGTATGATTGCAACATTTAAACAACTTGGCAGGAAAGCTTCAGAGGGATTTGGGCCAAATGCAGGCAAATGGATCTAGCACAGGTAGGCACCTTGATTGGTATGGAAGAGTTGGGCTGAAGGGCCTGTTTCTGTGCCGAGTGATTCTATAACTCTGGACTGCAATTATTAAGGTGCCTTCTCTGTGCCTTGAATATTGGTTTTGCCAATGGCACTCACAGTATATACTGTACATGATTACTTTAATGCATGCATCAGACAAAGGGAGGTCAACAGGCAGGTGAAAGAGCAGCAAAAGAATAGTGGAGGAATGTCATGACCCAATTCCATATAATGAAGTGAACTTGCTTCTTAAGGTAGGAAGAGAAAATTAATGGAGAAGCAATAAAACATTTTTTAAGGTCACTGAATAACTTTAATCTTTCACCCCACCTAAAACTAAAAAATGATTAATACAACCATTAATGCCTAATTGCTGCACCCACATTTACTTTTCGTGTTGTTAAAGTATATTAACATCATCGCATGTGAAATGTGGCTGAATTAACAGAGGGATTAGACGTTCCCAGCTATTGTTGCAGGTCAGCCTCAACACATTAATCCAATATTTGCTGGAACATGATCAATACTCGAAACCAGGGAAGTCATAACAAAGTTTCTCTCTTTAAAGTGGCTGAAAGTTGGAGCCTTACTAATGGTAATTTAAGTTTATCGGTGAGTATCTGGAATCTTACAATAAAAGATTTTAAAACAACATCTGATTTTAAAATTAAGATCGACCTGGTTGAGCATCTTAGAATTGGAAGAAAAATGATACCAGCTCACATTTGCCAAAACAACATTATCCCAGCTCAAACCAAACGCTATAGCCCGTCCCACTTTCATGACCTAATTGACGACCTCTGCCGAGTTTGCCCTTGACTCATACTCGCAGCATGGTCGCCACAAGGTCGTAGGAGGTCTTCGTAACTCTTCCTCAAGCTCGTGAGTGGTCTCTGCGTACTCGTGGTCTCAAGTAGGTCGCGGCGTTTTTTCCAGCCTGATAAAAAGTGTCCAAAGATAAAGTTAAGTTAAAAAAAGGTCGCATGGAAAAAATGGATACATTTTACTCGTAGGTAGGTCGTAGGTAGGTCGTGATGGTAGTCGTAGGTCGGTAACTGGCCCGAGAAAAAAAAGCAACATGATATCATTTTATCATGTGATAATTTTCAACTTGTAGCTAGTCGTAGTTGGTCTTAGGTGTGGAAGACCGAAGTCAAGGGGGGTCGTAGACATAGTCGTAGGAGGTCTTTTACTTTGGCGAGTCAACACGACCTTGACATGTTTTTCCAACTCGTCTAGGGTCTTCTAAAATCGTGGATTAGGTCGTCCAAGTGGGACAGGCCCTTAAGTGTGTTCTTGTGTGGATTACAGGAATACAGGAGGCAAATGGTAGGAATGGGTGATGTTTTGGGTTGAGACCCTTCTTTAGGGGTTTGAAGAGTCTGATTTTGCCAGAGATGCTGCCTGACTCATTGAGTTACTCCAGTATTTTGGTAGAAACCAGCACCTGTTTTTTTTTTAAATTGCAAATGGTAGGAACTTCATTTCTGTCAAAGATAATAAAACTCTGGTCAGAATCATCCAATTTCACTTCCAACCAAGCCCAAACCAGGGGGTGTTGTGCTAACCACCAAGGCACCACCAATTTACATGATATGAGATCATCTTTAAACTAATCTACCTTAATCTTATTCGGAGGAAGGAACTGCAGTTTACCTCAATCTTATATTTATTTTCATGAGTTATTATTTAGTGTGTAGGAAGGAACTGTAGATGCTGATTTAAACAAGATAGACACAAAAATAGACACAAGAATAGGACCTTTTCTCCAGAGGTGCTGCCTGAGTTACTCCAGCTGTTTGTGTCCATCTTAACTATTTAGTGGCCATTTTAAAACTCCCAAATGGCCTCCATTGACTCTGATGTGATGGATAGGAAGCATGAGTACATCAGGGTGAAGAAGGCTCTCAACCTGATACATCACCTATTCCTTTTCTCCAGAGATGCTGCCTGACCCGCTAGGTTACTCCAATGTTTTGTGTCTATCTTTAGGGTAAAATCGCGGAACCATGTCCAACAATAAATGGGTATTCAAAGTTCCTGGCACCAATCTACAACTCCCTCTACATCAGCGTTTACCTCAAGATAAACTAATTGTTTTCAGGAAGATGCTGCTAATGTGTAACACTTGAAGTGACCACTATAGGCTTCAAGGTCAAATACATTTTCTGAATGTTCTTCCCATTATTGATTAAGATTATACAGATTGCAGACAGAAGGTATTGTAGATGCTGCTTTATATTTTTTTAAACTCGAAGTGCTGGAGTAACTCAGCGGGTCAGGCAGCATCACTGGAAAACATGGATAGGTGGCGTTTTGGGTCGAGGCCCTTTCTTCAGACCGGAGTTGGGCCTGGAATATAGGCGAGTTGACATTCCCGACCTGCTGGCGGTCAGGGGAAGAGGTGAGAATGGGCGAAGTCGATGATCGTGGCTCGGGTGGAGGCGAGGGGCGGTGGTGGCAGTGCCAGCTAGGGAGATGGTGCGAGCCAGGGGTGGCACGAGGAGCCGGCGCAGCAAGCGGGGTTGGAGGAAGCGGTGAGAGTCGGGGGGTGGCACAGGCAGCTGGCACTACCACCCAGATATTCTGCATATACTTTCTTTCTAATGTTAACAGTATTTACATAATTGTTTCTGTAATAGAACTAAAATGGGCTAAAACATTTTAACATTAACATAGTAATTCTAAAGAATTATTTATAGTCTGGTTGTGTAGTATTGTGCAATAAATGGGATTTGACAGATTGCATGCCTCAAAATACTCGTCTGAATTCAGAACTTTCATAAGGTCATGAGGTCATAAGGAATAGGAGTAGGCCATTTGGCCCATCAAGTCTGCTCTGCCATTCAATCATTGCTGATCTATCTCTTTCTCCTAACCCCAGTGTCCTGCTGTCTCCCCATAACCTCCGACACTCGTACTAATCAAGAATCTACGTATCTATCTCTGTCTTAAAAATATCCACCGACGGCCTTCACAGCCTTCCGTGGCAAATAATTCACCACCCTCTGACTAAAGAAAGTCCTCCTCATCTCCTTCCTAAAAGAACGTCCTTTAATTCTGAGGCTATAGCCTCTAGTTCTAGACTCTCCCACTAGTGAAAACATCCTCTCCACATCCACTCTATCCAAGCCTTTCACTATTCTGAATGTTTCAATGAGGTCCCCCTCATTTTGTTAAACTCCAGCGAGTACAGGCCTAGTGCCGACAAACGCTCATCATAGGTTAACCTACTCATTCCTGGGATATTTCTTGTAAACCTCCTCTGGACCTTCTCCAGAGCTAGCACATCCTTCCTCAGATATGGTGCTCAAAATTGCTCACAATATTCCAAATGCAGCTTTAACAGCGCCTTAGAGCCTAAATATTACATCCCTGTTTTTGCATACAAGCCTTCTTGAAATAAATGCTAGCATTGAGTTTGCTTTCTTTACTACCGATTCGACTTAACCTTTTGGGATTCCTGCACCAGCACTCCCAAGTCCCTTTGCACCTCTGATTTCTGGATTCTCACCCTATTTAGAAAATAGTCTACGCCTTTATTCCTACAACCAAAATGCACGACTCCACAATTTGCAACACTATATTCCATCTGCCACTTCTCTGCCCATTTTCCCAACCTGTCCAAGTCATTCGGCAGAGTCCTTGCTTTCTCTGCACTACCTGCCCCTCCATCTATTTTCGCATCATCTGCAAACTTTGCCACAAAGCCTTCAATCCACTCGTCAGTTTATTAAGCAAAATATATTCTTAAACACACCATTAGGAAAGACAAATGCAAAGTATGTTTTTAAATTCATTCTTTATTTTTGTATATTAGATGGAATAATTTTACATAATTTTGCATTTATTACATTCATTGCTGATAGAATATGAAAGCACAAAATGATACAAAGTTATCCAAAACAGGCATTAAATTGTTCCAAAATAATTGCTGACAGATATTCTACTGTAATCCGATAAGAAATTAAAACAATTAATTAAACCTCAAAATTTAAAGATCGTTATTGTTTAGGCCTTTTATAAATTGTTAAATTCATGCACGTCAAAGTTAACTCTCCACGAAATTGGTTTCAAACAACCATCTTGTATATTTCTGAAATAAATACTTAAAATGCAGAGCGTTGTGTATGCAGCCCATCCCTCATCAAACCAGCTTTCCCCTCTATCTACAGTTCACATTGTCTCATGAAAGCAGCCAACATTACCAAGAACTGCTCACATCCTGTTCATTCTGCTCTCTCCAGTTGGGCAGAAGATCCAACAACTTGAAAGTATATACCACTAGATTCAAGAAGAAATTCTTCTCCGTTGGTTTCAGACACTTGAACAGACCTCTCATATGTTAAAGATGAATTCTCAATCTCACAACCTACCTCAATGTGACCTTTGCACTTTTTTTCATCTGCACTTCACTGTGGCCTTGAGATTATTCTGCCCATTTGGTTTATTTTCTCTGTTGTATTACCTGTTGTACTTGGGTATGGTTCAAATATGTACGTTATGATCTGCCTGGGTAACATGTAAAACAATGTTCCACTGCATCTTAGTACACATGACAGTAAGAAACCGAAAGCAATAACTGTTTTAGAGCAAACTGCTCTAACAAAGATGCATGCCATTAGAATAATATAATTGGATAAGTCCCATGTTCATTAAATTGTCCACCTATTGCTTTAGAAAGGAACCCTTCGTTGAAAACTGACACCATGTAGTGACTTCTCCCAAATCATCTCTACCCCAAACCACCCCACATCCCCACACTGCCATGGCCTCTGCCCTCCTCCATTCTCCAAAGCATTTTAATGTTACAATTTAGAGTATTATGTGCAGCTCTAGTGGCCCCATTACAGGAAGGATGTGGAGGCTATAGAGAGGGTGCAGAAGAGGTTTATTAGAACGCTGCCTGGATTACAGGATATTACTTACAGTAGACAGAAAAATTGGATAAACTTGGATTATTTTCTCTGGTAGATCAGAGATTGAGGGGAGACCCGCTACATGTATATAAAATTATGGGTGGCAGAGATAGAATAGGCAGTCAAAACATTTTTCCCTAGGGTGGAAAAGTTTAAAGATGTAAAAGAATCAAAACTTCCATCAGACCTATAACATTTTGTTCTCTCAACATAGAAGTAGTTTAACCTAGTGAGCATTTCCAGTAATTTCTGCTTTTGTTTCAGATTTCCAGCATTGAAAGCCATATCAGATTCAGATTCACCACCCTCTGACTAAAGAGGGCGGTGAATCTGTGGAATTCATTGCCACAGATGGCTGTGGAGGCCGTCAATGGTTGATGTTTAAGGCGGAGATTGACAGATTTTTAGCAAGATTACTAAAGGTGTCAGGGGTTATGGGGAGAAGGCAGGAGATTGGGGTGGAGAGGGAAAGATAGATCAGCCATGGTTGAATGGCGTAATCTTGATGGGCAGAATGGCCTAATTCTACTCCGAGTATATATGAACATAGAAAATAACTTGTGAAGAAGATATAAAGAAACTGGAGATATAAAGAGCTGGAGAGGTGGATAAACAGGTTAAGTAAAAAGCAAGAATGTAGCAGATGGAATGTAATATTGAAAAAGATAAAAGTATATGTTTTATCAGAAAAACAGAAAGGCTGATTCTATTTAAAACATGGGAAATGTTGATACTCAGAGGAACTAAATATCCTTTTACATAAACACTATGTTTACAAGCATGCACAACATGCAATTATGAAAGCAAATGGCAATTATTTTTATTTCTAAAGGAGATTAGTGATGAACTGAAGATTTTTTATACTGATTATGGAGGGCCTGAGTACTACATATATTTCACAAGGCCCCGAGTGCTACATGGTAGTTTGGGCTTCCTGAACAATATACTTCAATAATGGAGGCTTTGATTGTATTGAATTTGCTGCCTTGAAGAACGACGCATGCCTAATTGCTAGGCACTTTGATGATAGAGTTTGATAGATTTTTGATTACTTGGGGGAAGGGAATTGGAGATTGTACAAGAATGTAGAATAGAGATCAAATATAGCCATAATCTTACCTAGGCAGGAGAATGGGGTTAGAAGGGAGAGATAGATCATCCATGATTGAATGGCAGTGTAGACTTAATGGGTCGAATGTTCTAATTCTGTTCCTATCATATATGACCAAAAGATCAAACACAGCTTTAAAAGGCCCATGGAATCATCCAGCACCTTATGCACATGCTCCAAGGAAAGTGTGAACTTGCAAATCAAAATAAGCTTGAAACTACTTGCAAATCTCCAATCGAGGAAATTCTCAGTTTCCACAATTCTGTTTTAGGATTGTGGAATCTCTAGATTAGAAAGTCGGAATGAAGCTCACCTGAAAAATAATTTAGTGTCAATCTTTGACACTGGCAGATGCCTTCTTGAAGGGCCGCCGAGACGCAGAGGGTGGAGCCTCGGTGGGCCGGCAATGGAACTTTGTGGGTCAATGAAGCCATCAGTGCCTGGATCTGCGGAGCCTGCAGCTTTGACGTGGGTCGGCACCATGGAGGCGTCCGGAGAGGAACGGCAGCGTTTGTGGAGAGATTGGTGCGACGTGGTGGAAGGATGGACAGGTGGAAGTGAGGCAGCCACTGCCGGAGGAATGAACAAAGGAGGACCCAGGGGGGAGGTGGCGGAAATTTGTAACTTTGTAAGCGCCCGTTATGTGTGACTATTTGCATAACTTGGGTAGGCAAGCAAAGAATTTCACTGTGACTTGTCACATGTGACAATAAAGTATTCAATTCAATACAATAAATGGGACCCTCCAGTCATCTCAAACCCAATCCTACCAATCCCACATGCTAGCCAGAATTGAATGCAAAAAAAATTAATATATTACGCAGTCAATTATTTGTATTTGTAAAGGTGTAGGAATGCAACAAAACGATTTGAATTTTAAGATGCACCAACCAATAATTTATAAAACATTATTAAAATGAAATGCATAAAACCAGACCAACAAAATAAATCCACACATAACTGAATGTTCCATTTCTGAATGTATCCCATTGTCATGTGGTAAAGGAATGTCTGAGTCATGCACCAACTAACTTTATTTTAATTCCACTCTGCCCAACGACAATAAATGAGATTATATAAACTGTATTGATAAGGAAATGACCACACTTAAAATCATTAAAATTATTACACCCCAGCAGTATGAACATTGACTTGTCCAATTTCAGGTAGTCCTTGCTTTCTCCTTCTTTCCCCTCCCCTTCCCAGCTCTCCCACAGCACACTGTCTCCACCTCTTCCTTTCTTCTTCCCGCCCCCTTCACCCCCACATCAGTCTGAAGAAGGGTCTCGACCCGAAACGTCACCTATTCCTTCGCTCCATAAATGCTGCCTCACCCGCTGAGTTCCTCCAGCATTTTTATCTACCTTACAATTAAAATCTATGCTGGCTTGAATCTCATGAAAATATCAAGAAATTCACATTGATATCAGATAACATTGTTTTAGCTTGCACAAACATCTCAGATTTGTTCATGTTTAAATATCCTTTTTTCAAGTCTGCTTGAAAAGAAAAATGAGTGGAGAAAAAAAAAAATAAGCAAAGAAGATACAGATAAAGTGGAGTAGATTAAACTCTGATCAGTAAACATGACATACCTGTGGCATTGTCTGAAATTGCAGAAATTAATTTCAATAACGAGAGCAGAATTTCTGCCTTTAATGTGCATTCTAGTTTGCTGCAGATGAGCACGTATTAATTAATTGTGTTCATTCATTTACAAGGAAGATTGGCATGAATTCTGAGGTGGGAGACTGGGTCTTTCTCTGCTGAATATTGCTGTAAGACATTAACAGGCCAGACGTATTAAAGTTGCACTTTGAACTGATACACTTGAATGGACTTTAGAGACACGCCCAAGCAGCAGTGCACAGCTCCCAGCTTAACCTTGGACTGGCCTCATCTACAAAAACGGCATTGATAGCTAGGTCTCCTGCAACTCCTTTCATAGAACGAAGAACTTGTGGCATGAGTTCAACGGCATTACCAGACAGTATTAGACTGAAGTAGCAATATCTAACCTTGCCTGGTAAGACGTCAATCAACATGCTATCAGCTTGGGCAATCAGTAACCACTGTCCACTGATTTATTTTGAAATCGTGCTCTCGAGAGCCATGCTTATTTCCTAGGAGCCTATTCTTAAGAAACTAAGGCCAGAAATTCAGAAAACAACTGCAAATTATTTTTCTCAGAGAAAAAAAACATTCTATTTTGAAAAAAGTTAGGTAAAAGTTGCAAAAGCTCAGGACCATAAGGAATAATTCAAAAGTTCACCATCACTTCCTTCTAAGCATCCATTTTAAACAAGCAAGGCAAGAAACAGGAAGAAACTCCATTCAAACTAATATTCATTGGTTCTTCACAATTAACAAGCCGAATATAGTAATAAACTGTATTTTTCCAGATAGTTAATCTTTTGGCTGCATAGCCAGGTTAAACGAATAGGCAAAATAAGAGCTTATTTTGAAACTAATTTTCATTTTACATGCAAGCAATTATATACCCAGACCTCTCAGCCTCATTGAACTAACCTATCAAAAAAAAAAAATTAGGAAAGAAAAGACTCGAATCAATAAAATATCAACAAACTTTATGTACCTTTATAAATGAGGTCAATTTTTTGAATGCGGGAACTTTCCACTTTCCTTGAGGAAATTCCTTTGGTAAAGAGAAATTTTCTTTTAAGTGCTAGCTTTCTTTGGTTTTAATAACAATGATAAACCATGCACAATCTTGGTTAGCATGCTTATTTTAAAAATCAGACCAAACATGTGTCCCAACCCGAAATGCCACCTAAACCTTTTCTCCAGAGATGCTGCCTGACCTGCTGAGTTACTCCAGAATTTTAGCTTAAATGGTGTCATTTAGATGAATCTACTAGTTTAGTATTGCCAATTAGTATACATTTGTGAACAAATTAATTGCATGAGAATTGGTAACAAACTATATCGGCAATACAGAAAATGGATTCCAGGAGATGATTCCATATACAAAGAACCACATCACTTGCTGAGAAGTCATAGGTAAAATTCAAAGGCACTTTATCTGATAAACCGAGGTTGAGAGGCTAAGATCAGTTTTTGCGTACTCAGTTTCGGAGTTAGATATCAGCATTTCACTTTATGCCAGACCAGTATTCTTATCCCCCATGGACTGCCTGCTTTGTTTGCATGCTCAGTTAATATTAAACAAAGGATTAGGCACTTCTCACGCAATAGGTACACCCAGTAACCAAACACAGATAAGAACAGGCATTCTGGGAAAAGATGAAGCAGCCCAGCCTGTGACATTTGATATCAGCTCAATAATACTGGTTTCCTTTGTGATGTTAACCACAATAAATCCCATCTGAAACAAAATAGCACGAAAGGCATATAACTGGACAATGCAGAGATAATATGGAGCTTTACATTAATGCCATAAGTGGCAATCCCATTTATTTCTTAGAATCATCCAGGCCTTTTAAAATTGGTTTACTTAGCACTCTTTATCAACATTGGCCTCCTAATCCAAATGAGGCTGGCTGGGGTAGAGTCTCATCTTCGTAAAACTATCAAATTAACCCACTTACAAATTAACCTACTAGACGGAATACGAAGTTATTGTTTTCCTGTACTACAAAAATAACTTTCATGGTTTCCCTTATGGTAATATGCATTAAAAATACAACAATTATATATTTTTTTGCAGAAAATGTTTTACTTCACATTTCGAGGAATTACCTTTTCCCTCCCATTTACAACAAGGATTCACCATAGCCAGATTATCATGGATTCTGTGGACATAAAAGCCAGAGCAAAGACCCTTTGCCTTCAGCACGGTGCCCAAGTGGGTGTGGTTTCAGTGAACCTAGAATAATTTCATTCTGAAGATGGATAACATCTACCAATGTATTGAAATCAACTACCTCATTAATGCAAATTAATTCCTAGATTGGATTAAAATTATTTTTACATGGCATCCACTAATTTACATTTAATGAAAGCCTATTCTAGGCAAAAGATTATCAACTACAAAATCATATGAATTTAAGGGATAGTAATTATTTTTCTGATCAATTCACGTCCATTTTATTTTCAATTTTGCCCAATCTAAACAATGTTTTATGAAATTTAATGGACGTTGGCAGCAAACAAATTTTTACCAGTTTAAAAAGTAGATAAACGTAGTTTGATTCTTTCATTTCCTCAAACCATTCATAATTACACGTTTCCAATGGAAATTTCTTTACTTTCACCCTTTCCCGTTTTGAAATAGTGAATGGAGATCCATCCACTCGCAACAATGAACTTTTAATCATCTCATCATTTTGATTTTTAAACCACAAATAAAAATTTACTCCCATTCTTAAATTATTCAGCTCGAGTTGGTAGGCCCCAATCACAAAGTGATCAAACAATGTTGCAGCATGATCCAATTTCACTAAATGTCCCGACTACTAACTTTTCATGTCTATTATTAGCTTAGGTTTTCGTCAGAAAAGATTGATAATATTATTTTTTGTGTGGGAAATAGAAGAGGAAGATGTTTGGCAAATGAAGCTCTAGTAGTCTAGGCAGCCTGAGGGCAACAGGCCTAAAGTATTTAATAAAGAGTAAGGTTGGGAATGTAAATGCCCAGCAAACACCATCTGCTGCATAAATCAGTTAATCAGGAAGTAGTATGGATCATAGGGGCTGACTGTAATCTGAAATTATTTTTATTTTTTCTGATACTGAAATCCTCCGTAAAACTTAAGCAGAAAACATTGTGTATGACATTAAATTAACAGTGCACATGACTTGGAACATCATGTTGCAGGTGCACAAAACATTGGTTGGACCACATACAGAGTATTGTGTACAGTTCCGCTTGCCACACTGCAAGGAGGATGTGGTAGCAAATACAGATTCACCAGGACATTGTCTGGAATGGAGGCTTATAATCACAAGGGGAGATTGGGTTTATTGTGACTGGAATGTAGGACAACGAGGGGTGACCTTAGAGAGCAGGGGTTCCCAACCTTTTTCGTCCCATTTACCCCAGGCAACTTTAATAGCACATGTTATTTCACTTATTGATGAGCAACTAATGACGAACAGATACCGGCATACCAGAACCAAACAGTCAATTAATGAGAAAAAATATGTACTAATCCAGAATCAACAAATTTACCCCAGGTTGGGAACCCATTTATAGAGGTTCATAACATTATGAAGGGCATAGATAGGATAGATAGTAAGAGTTTTTTTCCTCCCCCAGGACTAGAACTATAGGGCACAGAGTTAAGATGAGAGGAGAAATACATAAAGGATATCCGAGGGGCAGGTTGTTCTTTTCCCACATTTATCTATTGATTTATTTACTTATTAATTCATCTGTCTGTTCATCTGTCTTTACACAGAGGGTGGTGAATATCAGCAATGAGCTGCCAGAGGGGGAGGCATAAACAATGATATTTAAAATGCATTTAGATAGGCGCTTGGATAGGAAAGGCCAAAAGGGATGCAGGCCAGATTCAGCTAAATGGGATTAGTATAGATAGACATCACGTTCGGCATGGACAAGGGCCAAATGAGCCAGTTTGTGTGCTATACAAGTCTGTTTCTCTGACCTCATGTAATGCCAGCTCTTTGAAAATATCTCATCAGCCCCACTCCCTTTGTCCCTTGCAGTTGGATCGGTTTCAAAAACTCACATTTACAGAATGGGAATATATATTTTTTGTAGTTTAAAATTAAATTGAGGTGTTTGAAGGCTTTTCATTGCTAATTATCAGAGCTGGAGATTACCACTCCTAAATAAAGAAACACTTTTACTTCTTAAGGAAAGCAATTATGGATATGTTCACCTCCACTTCTGCTAACTGACCAGAAATCTGTTCATTTTAACCTTCCACTTTGAACTCTATCAGATCTAACGTCTTTCTGTTTCTATCAAAGCACATTCTTAACAATAGCTTTGTATCCCATCTTAGATTTTCCTAGACTTCTTGACCCTCAGTTTAGCACTGGTTCCTGCAGGTAAGTGTAAAGTGCCTCAGGTTATTAGTTTGTGTGAGACAGGCATTTGCAGACAGGTTAATCTTTTACCCCGATGCAGATTGATTCGTAGAGTCATGGAGTTATACAGCACGGAAAGAGGCCCTTCGGCCCAACTCATCGATGGGGACCAAGTTCCTAACTGATCTAGTCACACTTGCCTGCACTTAGCTCATATCCTCCCAGTGTCTTTTAAATGTTGTTACTGTTGCTGCCTCTACCACTTATTCTGGTAATTCATTCCATAAAAGGACCACCATTCTGTGAGAAAATGTTGCCCTCAGGGCCCTTTTACGTCCTTCCCCTCTCATCTTAAACCCATGTCCTCTAGACTCACTTACCCCAAGGAAAAGACTATGGCTATTTAACATATCTTCTGCTCATCATTATATATACCCACTCATCCATAGATATTCCATCCACAAAGATTAGCACAATTTAGCAAAGGATGAGGTAACATTATTGTTCTTCACAATTCAATAAGGAGGAAAATTATACTTACTGACCCTTGACCCTTGAGCCTCTACCAACATAGAGCCTTGCTTCATCTTGGAAAGTCACTTTCAAGTTTCGTAATGAATAAAGTTCACAGTTAAAACAAAAATTTAAATGTTCCAATGATGAATTGCATTTCCATTCTTTCTCAGGCAGATTAAAAAAAATATCAATGATATTGATTTCCACATAATCTATTAATAAGTTCACTGGTAATTATTTCAGATATAAATCACCTTCAGCTGTCTGATAGCTCCCTTGTCCAACTAGAACCAACAATCCCTTAGAATTGCTCAGCTAAGAATTACCCAGCTCCCTCAAATATCAATCATAATTTGGATCTGAAAATATATTTTAAAAACTGCCACTTTCTATATTCTTACCTTTCCATCTCTGATTATCATTCAACAAGTTAGAAATATTTTAGCATGATGAATGACCAATACATACAAATATCTTTTTTTGTCATTACATAGTCTCTTCCAGTTCACAGATTTGTGCGGTTTAGAATTTAAATGAAGCAGTCTATTGCTTGCAGCTGCCTTTAACCCAGGCCTTAGCTGGACATAGAGTGCTGGAGTAACTCAGCGGGTCAGGCAGAGCATATCTGGAGAACATGGATAGGTGAGGTTTCGGGTCAGGACCTTTCTTCAGACTAATTATAGTCATCCAATCAGTCTGTAGAAGGCCTCCAACACGAAAATCTCCATGTTGTCCAGAGATAGTGCTTGACCAGCTGAATTACTCAAATACTTGGTGGGTTTTTATGTAAAGCAGCAAATGCAGCTCTTTGTATCTGCACTTGGCTGGGCTTTGATGTGCACTGAACTCAGAGGAAGCCATCGCATACATTTTTCATGTAGTTCGTAAAGAAATTAGGAATTTAACTTACAGTCCACTCATTTCCAATCCTGATAAGGTGTTACAAAAAGTAATATTTTATACTTGGTCCAACAGTCAAAATATTTTGCTTCTTAAATCACGATTTTGATTAACAAGAAGAAAAAGCTGGACACAAGGAATTGCAGATGCTGGTTGACAAAAAAAGGGCACAAATGCTGGAATAACTCAGCGGGTCAGGCAACATGACAGGACAACAAGAATGGGCTATATTTTGGGTCGAGACCCATCTTCAGAAAGAACTATATGATGGCACACCAGCAGTATCGAATGCAAAATGTATCCATTCATCTCTGCAAGACCTGCAAGGCAGTTCTTGGGTCGAGGTAGCACATGGAACAAAGATGGTGCACAAATAGTCATATACAAGGGGAACATGGTTGAAGTATCTGTCAGTTAGTTCTCAACAATATTTTGCAAACCATTAAGAAGCAACATTTGCAAAAGTCTGAGTTGAAGGACATAGCAATCCCTTTGACCCGGAAAATGGTTCATCATTGCAAAGGATGAAAAGATGGGGGAGCAACCTTAATGGGCGAACACAATATCATCACAAAATAACGTCTTAAGTACTCGAGAACTACTTACCCTTCTACATCAAATAAAATAATTGGTCTGGATCCTATAATAATTCATAATGGTCATCATGTCATGAGCTCAATCAATTAAAAGTAATATTGGTATGGAAGGAAACCTCAAAACCCTGTGATCAGTCTACGCTCACAATGCCCCAAGCCGACCAAGTGTGGAGAATACTGGCAATATTCATTTCTACAAATTAAAGTTAACAGAAGTTACTAGGAAACCATTATCACTTATGTATTCAAACTTCCTTCAATAGAATTTCATTGCAATGAAATTCAAGTACAGGAAATGCTTTTGAAAGCTAAAACTGATAAAAAGCAAATGTAACTTACTTTATAAGTTTGTAAATGTATTTTTAAACATTCCTATTTAATTCTGACAAGTTTCTGAGCACCCCTCTGTCCGCACCCCACTTCATTATTATAGAGAGTGTAACTTTCAGCTCCGGTATATTGAATGTTTAAATAAATCTCTATACATTTGGATAGGTACATGGATAGGAGCGATATAGTCGTAGCATGGGCAGATGGGACTATAGATGGGGCATCTTGGTCAGCGAGGGCAAGTTGAGCCAAAGGGCTTGTTTCCATGCTGTAAGACTGACTCAAGGTCAGTAAATTTACCCTACATCCAGGGAAACTGCTACCAGCAGTGCATGAATTATATCCAGTGGCTGTTGACTGTGGCACACTCTTTAAACATCGTTACCAGACAGTGTTAGAACCTAGCAAAGCAATCCAGCACTGTCTAGTAAGATGCCCACAGAGGACCAGCATTTGATCAAAACCAGAAGACAGCTTTTAATTTCCTGAAATCATACATAAACATTGACATTTTCAATTTGTTAATAATCACATTCAATATTTTTTTTAAGTTTAAAATAAAGACTGGGATAGTGAGCGACCACAACATTCTACAAATGTTGCACTTTGTTGGATTCAATATATACTTCCATATTTTTAAAGAGTTCTTGCACTAAATTGTACTTGGAATAGTTGTACAATTAATGTTCAGTGTGAATTAATGGAGATAGCTTAAAAACATAGAATTAAAGAAAATCTAACCCAGGAGAGGAGATGTTCCCCCATTATACTGTGGCAGTCGGAAATGGGTTACTCCCCGAATTCTACCTTCCAATATATTTTTGTCCCTTTATTTAAGACAGGAAATACTGACATTGGAGATGACCAAAATAAATTCTCCTGGTTAATTCCCGATTCGAGATGGTTGGGATCTGCATAGATGTTGAATCTGTAGTCTTGAGTTTATAGGAATGAGGGGTGTCTTACCAAAACATACAAGGCATTAACAAATAATGACAGGATTGTTTCCAGCAGTGTGAGAAACTTGAACAAGAGGACATAGTTACAAGAAAAGAGACTGGTGATTTAAAACAGAGGTGCATAGGAACATCTTCTCCTTCAGGTTTAGGAATCTCTAATCCTGGATGGCTGGAGAGTAGATTATTGGAGGTATTTAAAGAGGAGGTAGATACATTCTTGAAAGATCAGGAAATTGTGGATAATATGGACCTGGCACTCGAGAGGCCAGACATAGATCAACCACAACCAGATTGAGTGGTGGGGCCGACTTGAGGAGCCGGCTAGCTCAGTCCTGCTCCAGTATCATTGTGTTCTTGTGTTTCCAAGTCAAATGGATGTAGGTTCTGGTCTCACTCCAGAAACATGAGCTCTGAACTTCAAAGGGCAATTCTGAGGCACTGCTGAGAGTCATCAGTGCTCACTTTCAGATTGCATCTTCTGGATGGATTTAAGAGAGAGTTAGATAGAGCTCTAGGGGCTAGTGGAATCAAGGGATATGGGGAGAAGGCAGGTACAGGTTATTGGTTGGGGACGATCAGCCATGATCAAAATGAATGGCGGTGCTGGCTCGAAGGGCCGAATGGCCTCCTCCTGCACCTATTGTCTATGTAAAGGCTCAGCTTCGTAATTTGGGTGGAATAAATCAACTCTTACCACCATTTCAGAGAGGTGGTGAGGATTTATCCCTGGAATCTCAGCCAGTATTCCTCTCCCCGTTACCTCCCTATTGGAAGACAACTATCTCCAGATTGGAGATCTCATCTCCTACATTACAACATTTTGAAAAGCATTCCACAGGTTCCAAGGCAATCAACTACTTGGTTAAAATTGCAACTTGCAGCACTATTTCGAGGAAAACATTATTTCACAGGAATTCACAATGACATCAATTAATTTACCTCAGTTTGCTCTTGAAAAACTCACCGTGAAAACTAAACACTATTTCTTGATTTACACCTTAACCTGACTTTTTGTGGACAAAAACCTTCTCTCCCCCCTTAAAACATTACAAAAGTAATTACATATTCTGAGAAAAAGATAATCATCATTCTGGTGAATGGACATATTGGTCACAAATGGAAAAAAATGTGAACCATTTCTCGTTTCAACTGGAAAATGACAAAATGAAACCATCCTCCACTATTTTATCAATAGATTTGGCCAAGCACGGAATGCCGGCTTTGTGGCCCTGTACTAAATTTACTAAGACATGCCCTACCTGAGAAGGCAAGTAATTCCATCATTTTCTCCTCCTTGTTGTGAAAGCAAGCAATGCTACCAGTGTACTAGCTGTAGCTCGGAGGAACAATTTCCAGGAAAGTACTGTTAAAAATCAATGCAATATTACAGAGGTGATTCAAAGACATGAAACAAATACATACACTGCCCATTGAACAAAATAACACCAGATAATTAACAGAATCAATGGGCATTTATTACATCTGTCAAAAGCAACTTCTCAGTTTTACCTGCGGTTTTAAGTCTTCAAGCCAGTCCCTTTTATTCTTCTGTTTGTATCAAATTCTTCTCCGATGAAATCAGAAAGCCATCATCATCATTACCAGGCAGTATTAGAATACGGGTTACATCCAATGCTGCCCAGTAAGATGACAATACCTCCCCAGCAGTCTTTCAAAGTTAGTTATCCAGCAGCCAGTGTCAGAGTAATTACTGGTTACTAGTGTGAAAAGGTAGATCCCATGTGTAAAAGTGTAACCAGTGTGAAATAGTGTAGGCTCTGTGCAACCATTTCTACCAAAGTCCATTTGTTATTTTTCTTCTATTTACTTTCTTACCAGCAATTTCAATCTGCAATATATGCAAACAATGGCCTTTGTTAAATAACACAGTATATTCTCTTCATCAGCACAGAGTAAATGGACTTCCACATAATTTTAAAATCAAGATTGTTAAAACAAATTTGTTCTTCAAATGAATGTTTCTGCTTCCTTTCTTAACTCTCTCTACATTCACTGCGTGTGGAATCAAAGTATCAATGTTGCTTGCAACCTCTATTTCATGAAGCCTCGCATGCCGACTGAAAAGCTTTCATTCAGTGTACATTCTAGGAATGCCAGGTTCGCCATCCTGCCCTGAAGCATATGCAGTTCCCTTATTCTCTGTACCTGGAAAAGTTAAGCTAACAAACGGGTCCTTTGTGAAAAGTTCATGCATTTTGCCACAAAATGGTTTTACGCCAATCGATGCGAATTGGATCGGTAGAAAAGTTCACTTAAAGATTATGCTTCGAGTAGGTCCCAATATTTTCACTATGATCATAAGGATCAATGTTTCAAAAACACATTGCACACCTTTCACTGACATACTGCACCTACCGCAGTTCTACCATCTAACATCACCCACAACAACAATGAAATTCAATTCTGTTATAAATTATATTGATATTTTTTTAAAATCCAGTCTGTTTTCATCATATTGTTTTACACATCTAAACCAACTTATACTGTACAAAGAATGAACAACACCAAACAAATATGAATAGTTATTTTGAAGTCTTCCAATTTAAAAAATATAAAAGTGGTATTATTCAGAATTTCATGACTGACCCACCAATAGTAGCTTGAAGTTATACCAAAAACTAGCATAAACAATTTAAATACTGTTAGTCAATGCACTTTCAGGAATAAAGATTACTACAACAACTTCCTATTGTTATTTAACAAGGGACGTCAGTTATAAAGGCTTACAAAATTATGCCTGCAGTGTGGAAATTATGCATCTCATTTTAAAACCAGAGTTTTGACTTGCTATGATCGGCACATGATCTAAATGGGCAGAGATTTACATGGTGGCTCTAGGGATGACATCACCAGGTTTCTGTTCAAAACGAAAGCACTCACAAAAGGTGAACACAAAACCTGGAATGAAATATAATGCTAAAAGCTTCCACCTACAGAGAACTTGCAGAGCCATTCTTGCACACTCCTTTTTAAAAAGTTAAAACAAAAGGCAAAATAACTAAAAAGAAAGAAAAAAAAAAACTTTGTTTGCTGCCAATGTACTTTTATGGTTCCAGAGGCAAGAACTATTCCCACCATTTTGTACTGCAGCTGTGTAATCAGCAGCAAAATGGCCTCCAGTTTCTTCTGTACTATAAAACTAATGAAGAGCTTTCAATCTACACCTCTATTATCAGACAAAAAAAAGTAGCTTTGCTGGTTAGAACTTGTCAAGCGCATTACTGGAAGAGGCTGCATATAAAATAAAGTTAAAGGCTTTTGTGGACGATAAAATGCAAACAAGAATGCAATTACATTCAGTTCCGAGTTGCTAGTTATCATCTTTTTTTTTAGCCTTGGGGAGATTTATTCGATTTACCAATCATGACTGAACCAGTGTGTGTTTGCTGCAGATTCTACTTTTATTGGTTAATAGTTTGTAATTATTGTTCAAGAGTTGAATGAAAGCACTTGGTCAGAAATTGCCAAGAAATATTATTTCATGTCATTCTTGGGAAAGGCTTTTTTGTGCAGTCACGAGGACTAGATTTATTATTTTACAAGCCTTTTCTCATAATCAGAAAAGTAGTAATATCCAACTAAATAAAATGCACTTATGGATATTACATTTTAGTGCTAGTTTCGTAAAAGACGTTTGAAAGGTCCAATCTAGCACAATCTCCAAGACTAAAAAAGTACTAAACAAAATTTTTGGAAATATCCAATTAAATGAAAACCTGTTACCAAGTGGCCACACAAGTAAATTTTGGAATGTTCTTCAACAATGCCTAATATTCTGACATCTACAACAGCAGGTTCTTACGTTAATGCACCAAGATATTTGTTAATGAGTTATATATTTATCTCAGAAAGATAGTGTTCACTATTAATGAAAAATGCACATGGGGACTAACTAAAGTTACCTGTCCAATTGTCAAAACACAGTGTAGGCTTTAAGATATCATCTCGCTAACCTTAAAGACAGTAGTACAGACACATCATCTTGAAACAACACAACCAAAAATGTAAAGCAAGCTCCTGAAAATTAATTAAAAACCGATTTCATCGATAGTTTTTATTGTAAAAATAAAACTTGCCTCCACAGTTTGTAACACGTGCCCTGCGAGCGTATTTAGGAGAGGTAATGATGCTAATGGTGTTTTTAAAAAGTAGTTCAACTATTGTGCTGAGCTATAAAGAGTTGTAAAAACATATCTTTATTTCCATAATGCAACAAAACAAAAATCTATAAACTAGAATGAGTAAAATGTACCAATTCGCGATACAACTGGCAAAAGCAAATTTTTGCCACTATCATGGGAACTGTAATAAAACTACACATCAAATGGTTAGTTGTTATACTCCATCACGATGCTCAGAACAAGTAAACTAGATTAGGTTAATAATTCCTGATCCATTATTTGAGCCGTTATGGCTAAAAACAATATATTTTTCAAAATGTTTTCAAGTAAATTTAAATCGCAAACACAACTCTAATCTAAATCCATCAAAGTAAGTTGCTCCTGAGTAGTCCATGTAAATCTATTCTCTTTACAATTTCTGCATCCATTTTCTTCACAGCCTTGTACAAAGACAATTAATTAACTACGGAAACAATAGCAATTTATTCACTACTCAATGAAGAAAGAGAGCTAGGGTAGCTCCTTGCATGATCATTTCGAAGATATGGGGGTGAATGAAGAAATGTTGTCTATAATTCTAAAAGCCTGGATGCAAAAAACAAACCAGCAATCTTAAAATAAAACATTCAAGCAAAGTAACTACTCAGAGGTTCAGTGGAAATGAAAGGAATGGTTTGGAACACAACGGCTGCAGTTGCCATTATAAAACTCAAAGAAAAGAATGAATGAAAGTAAATTCTCCATCCAGTTGGCAACTCCTCATTCACCACTAAAGAAAAGTAATTTCTGCAGCAATTTGACTTTCTTACAAATAAATAAATTAATCTGTAGTTGTTCTCATTTATACTGTCTATTTTGGAAAGGTCACTCAATGACATTGCCATTACTATTGAACTACTAACTGTAACTGGACTTAGCTATTTTTCTATTAAGGCCACAAATGTTATTCCCACATTAAAGATAGACTGTTTCCAGGATGGTTATTGTCCATTTTAGAAAAACAATAATCTGGATTCATGGAGTAGAAGAACTAGAGGGTAAAAGCCCACTGTTGCAAGACATTCTATTAGCCTTTGTCTGCATAATATGTTAACTGAAAATAAAGTTACAAAGCAAAATAATGTTCCACCTCAAACAACTTCATTTCAGACTTTAAGGCTGAAGAAGGGTTTCGGCCCGAAACGTTGCCTATTTCCTTCGCTCCATAGATGCTGCTGCACCCGCTGAGTTTCTCCAGCTTTTTTGTGTACCTTCATTTCAGACTTTGCCTGGGTTTTAAACAAAGCCCATGTAAAGTTTTGGAGTTGGAAGCCATGTTTAGTTTAACTAACTTGTAACTGCGGGGAGCTATACATTTCATGCCGGAACTTTCTGTACTTGGCTTTTGATTGTAATCCTAGTTCTATAAAAGGCAAGGAGTTCCTCCCATCAGTATTAACCCCTTAACTACACAAAAACACAAACATGATTCATCAAGTTAGGCAGAATAATTTTTGAACCCAAATATATTTCATAAAATGATTGAAGCACAAAATCAACAATGTTTGCAGCATTCAAGTTCTCAAGCTTTGCTTAAAATTTAAATGTTAAAATGTTATTATAGCTATGGTAGGAACAGTAATAACAAATGTTCCAGCTTTATCCGTGATAATGTAGAAATAAGCTTTTTAGTTGACTCTAGGCCTGGATACTATTCCCATATTTCTTTTACAAAAAAGAACAAGACTAAAACTGTTCATCTTTTGATGAAAACAAAACATCCCAAAGGGAATTTGTTTATAAACATGACTCACCTCTCCCACAAAATAATTTCTTTACAAAATGAATTATTTGAATGAACTCCATGAAAGAAAACAGTTTTGAATGTTTACCAAATGCAAATAGTTAGCGTGAAAGAAGCATAGTCTTGTGTGCAGGCACCAAAGGAACATTTTCAGAATGGGAAGAAAAGTTGAAAAGGTGCTATGAAAGGAAACGCAGAGAGTTTGCACAGGAATAAGAAACACCTGTAATCTTACCGTGGTGAAAGGCAATACAAAGGGTGCAAAGAGAAAATCTCAGTTTCCCCGACTCGTGAATAATGTGGCTTCTCTGGTCATTTTGAACCCTTGAAATATAAAACCAACCTAATGGTTGCCTGGCTACAGCCTTCATTTAGTTAATCATCAGCATTATTACCAATGTGCAGGCCTTGGAAAGAAAGGAAACAATGAATAAGACATGTAGAAAACAAGAAGCATATACCAACTCCTCCTCTGTTTAATACCTGCAATTAGCCACCGGTATTACCTTTGCGTTCCCCACCCCTTTCAGCCAACGCCTGGATAAGGTTCACATGAATTCAAGAATGTCTAGGTTGTACTAAAACTAGATTTTTAAGCAGTCTGACCACAGTGTGTAAAGGTCCCCAGCTCCACTGTGGAATGCAATTTTGAAGTGAAGTGGCTGACCTGTTAGTTAACTGTGACTGAACCTTAATCAATGGTTAGCAATTGTGTAATGGACAAGGCAGTTGAAACACTGCACCTTATCTCATGCCAGATCTCCAGAGTGGTTACCTGGGGACCTGGGGGATGTAAAGGCTCTTATTTCCCCCAGTTGAAAAAAAGTTGAAGTACTATTGTGAGTATGTAGCTAGGAAGTTACATATGCACTTCACACCTTATCATTTAAAGAATAAAAATATTTCAAGGAAGAATCTACATGTCTACTAGTATCTAATGAAGCCATTCAAATTATGCTTCATGCAAATAACAAAATTCAATGAGCTTCATTAATGAAGTCCCCAGTCAGAGCATCCACAAAAATTATATCAAATTACAGATTTTTTTTTGCGGAATCAATAATCTACCATTGAGCAGTATGGGCCCCATCTGAAGAATTTTTAATTAAACAATAGTATCGCCAATCAAGGCTTTTCCAACAAATGTATTTCAATTCTTCTACTGAAATGTAACTCTAGTGTGATTTGATCTCATTATTAAACCTCGGTACTGCAGATTTATAGTGATGAAAAAGGTTGGGAGATTTTTTACCTATTAAACAAATCGAGCAATTAGTGGAGGAAAATGCACTGAAATAAAAGATTGCCCCATAACTGACACGAGGCTCATAATGGCTGCTCTTCTTTCATTTCATGCATCCTTAAAGACACTGTTTAACTAATAACAATTTTTACCGAGAAGGAAACCCAGTAATCGCTAATCCAGTGCTGTAAATTGAAAGTTCTATTTTACTGATTGATAGTTTGTTAACATGAACACAAAATGTCTGGTTCCCAACTCCAATCTAATTCATTGGCTTTTTACACATTAGAATTTTCAACTACAATTTAACTAAAAAAGTTATAATAATAAATTGGTTTTATTCTCAGCAGATGTACAGACCCAACACCGTAGTGTTATTTTCGAAAGGAGGACATTGTAACCAAATGACAGCTTCCTAAACTAAAGATATATTATCTTATACTGATTGTAAGTTTGGTGTCTAGTATAACATTGGCATTAGATCTGCACTGATTCATCCTCTGAAAAAGGATCTATTTCTAAGAACATCCCTGCAACTGATTTAACTAAATGTAATTAAGTTCCTGAACTTTTATTTTAACTTCAGAATTCACTCTGCAACAAAACCTGCTCAGAATGTTAGTTAACTCCAAAGGTTAATGGACTATCCTCTGGTGTTGGTTAAGTGAATAATTTCTCACAAGCTAATAATTCAGTTTTCAGGGCTAGATTTATACTTTGTTGGCATTTAAGTTATTAAATTAAACACATTTTTTCATGTTTTCAATAATTTAACATTCTCAGTCATTCATAGCAATATCACCTTTACCTTAAAAAAAAACAGATATGAAATTAAAAATCACGTCAGTAGATTAAATTAAAAATGCAAATTTGTTCCACAATGTGAGATGCCAAGACACATGGAATATTATAAATTGTAGCACTTGGCTAAACTAATAGCTCAAATTGCTAACTTAGTAACATTTGATTGTGAAACAGGAAATTATTATCGTCAAAGGTAAATTGTGTCTGAATGAGTATCACCTTTTTTTTTAACATAAAACAGATTTTTTTTGGTTCATCTAATAAATTAAAGGATTCGGCCTGTTGATAAAAACACATAGAACTAATATGTTGAAAAACATCTTCTGCTTGCAGTACGCGCTGCTCTGTTCATTATCTGTTCATGCTCTTCCGGGAAACATGGTAGAACGAGACTAAGGATTTTTCGTATCAGGAAACCTAAAATTTTGTTTCCTCAATCAGGAAGTTGAACAAATAAATTACATCTTTGCGCACTCCAATTTTGTATCTAATCCAAAATATCACACAGTACTCCAGAATTAAACAGTATGGTGGTAATTTATTTACCAGAGTTTAGAACCATGCCTCATATTAAAGTAAATATCAAAAGTTTTGTATCAGGGCCTGACAAGGACTTGAAGACGCACAACCTTGCTGGAACATTAGTAAAGATTAAAACATTACTTCTCAAACAATATATATGCTACTCTTAGTTTTTTGTTTCAAACTTAACTAAAAGTTCTAACCTAATAAAACACACCTTCAGCATCGGAGCCTTTCTAAACCTTATTTGTTGCTTTTCACCTTAAAGAGAATGTTCCAAAACTCAGCTTGAGCTAACATTTAACAATGCAATTTTACAAAGAAGGCCATTTTTAAGCTGTTGACTTCAAAGGATTAATAAAAGTGGCTTCAACTTTCAGCTCTCCATCCTCAGCTTTCTCTGCGCTGTCTTGACCTGCCCCAACTGGTTAAACTGGTTGAAAGTGGCATGTTTCAATTCATGTGCCGGCCCTTGCAATCTAACAGAAACTGACACCATTTATATTATTTCTTCACAGTTAACAAACAACACTTAATGCTACTAATAAAATACTCCTCTCTCAGTATTCTAAAATTCTGCTTCCCGACCACCTTCCTGCTTTAACCAATATACCTGTACGTCAAGGTCAGCAAGATGGTGAAACAGAATGGCTTAAGTCTGTGCCTGCAAACACTTTAATCTTTCACTCCACAACTGCTTAAAAAAAAAGGCAAACTTTCACAAGCCACGGCTTTCACGAAGTAACACCGACGATTTTCTTTGTTGTCTGTTGGCTCCGCTTGTTGACCAGGAGTATCTTCTTTGACGAATTCTATGGAACCTAATAAACTAGTGATAAGAAACTAAGGTTCCCCTTCATTGAAAAACGTTCAAAAAATAAACTTAAATAAAGGCTACCGCTGGCACTTTAACTTGGCTTGCAGAAACTCGGAGACAATCAATGCGACTGGCCTCGAGTGAGACGAAGAAGCAAAGAGACAGAGAACGTCGAGAGAGTTTCTACTTACATGCAGCTTTCACCCCTCCCCTGTGCAGGTGCGTTCATTACTTCAGACCAATCTGCTTTGCCTTTGGTCGTTGACAGGTGTGTCTTTCAGCGCAATGATAGGTCAAAAGCGAATCTCATTTGCGTGATGCTTGCACGGGATATCGTGAGAATGAGTCTCAAGTGTAGAAATGCCAGACACACTTTACCGACTTACCAGAAAAGCACGAAAAGCGGGAAATCTACAGGTCACACTTTGTAACACATTTGATGCAACCATTTTATGGCAAGTGTACACAGATTGAACACAAATGTTACCCAAAAGTATTTCTAAACATTAAGTAAAGCAAAAAGGTATTTTTAAATACAGTTCTCGAATTTTTAGCTTGAACTTTAATATGAATCCTAGATTGAGGGTGGCTATGTAATAAGTGATTATCCTATTTGATTTGCATGCAAATATAAATAGAGGTACATATATGAAGACAATAATGCTTATAAATGAGGTATGGTACTGTACAATTGGAGCTAATTGGTCAGAGAAAAATGTAAAATTTACTAAATACTTTCAATTTGGATTCTACATTTTGTCAGTCAGCATTTCTTTTTTTCCCCCCTCTTTATACAAAATCTGATAGCTAAGTTACGAAATCGGCGTAAGTATTCTATGAACTTCATCAATTCATGCCTTCAGTAAGCTTCCATAATGATGAATTCAGGCAGCTCACAGACACAGGAAATGTGATCTTATATATCAGAGAATTAACTAGTAATTTATGTCATAAATGCCATGTCTGAAGCCACAGCACTTGTTCGCTGAGCAGACACTGCTCCCTGGAATTAAAAAGTTGTCACGGTGTTTCCAGGCATTAATCTATCTGTGCTTTTCCTGACACTTATACAAAGCATTTTCCTGACCAACCGTGCTTTGTGGCTGCAGAAACCATGGCGGGACTTCAACATGAAAGGCAGGTTGCACGAAACAGATAGAACGCTACAACTAAATTTCAGTCATATTAACGAGCGTGCTGGTGAAACAAAGGTGTGTCCCTGGAAATAAACTAGCTCTTATCTCAACGGTGTAGGGTTCAGTCAACTGAACACAAAAGAAGCTGGGAGGCTAAGCACACAACAGCAAAGAAAACTCAATATTTGGCACACCAGCGCTATTTCTTAAGTAGGCCTATTTCATCCATTTCATTCTGGTTTACTGTTCATTTTCTTATTATTTCAACACAAGGATCTGCACGACCAATGATGTAAAATCTCTGAAGAAGGGTTCTGACCCAAAACGTCACCTATCCTTTTTCTCCAGAGATGCTGCCTGACCCGCTGGGTTAGCCCTGCACTTCAACAAGTCACGAATAGTTTCACATCGGCATGAGTGAAATTTTATAATAAATAACATTCACAATCTTTTCTTCTACATTTATTATTTTTTATACAATAGCAAAACTCAATTAACAGAATATTATCTTGCAACGCTCCAACGATGCAAAGCAAAGCCCCTTGCAGCAAACATATTTTTCACAGTTGACAGCAGGTGCTTAACTAGACTTGTTTATGTTACATTTCTGCATGGATCCGAAAATGACGGGAAAACAAAATTAAACATAAGTTCTAAATTTTCTCCCCTCTTTCTAACATGTCCCTGCTGACATGTTATTCCAATGAGCCTGCCATAACAGAATGGCCATTGTCCATTTGTGAGCTTGTGCACCCCCAGGCTGGGCATCAGAGCCAAACATCTACACACTGCTTCTGCCCTCCATCTACACGTAAACATCTTCAGAATGGGAATCAAGTTGCAATCAGGAGTTGAAACCACCGCCGATTCACTCCTGCACTTTGTGTCTATCTTCGGTATAAACCAGCATCTGCAGTTCCTTTCTGCACTAAATTTCATCTTCCTTGTTTTACCACAACAATTTTTCTTCACGCTACAACTAAATTCCCCAGCCTGACTTGTTAAATATTTTTTTGTTGTATTTCCTGGTTTTATTTTAAATAAGGTAATAACAGTGTATGGACTAATAGTGTATAAGCCAACTTACCTGATAGGACATTTAAAACAGAGAAATACAACAGGTCCTTTATGTCAATATAAACTAATCTCTTCTGCCTGCACCTCATCTATATCTCTCCATTCCTTGCATATCCGTGTGCCTATCTAAATGCGTTTGAAACACCACTATCTTCTCCACCACAGGCAATGTGTTCCAGACACCTACCACACTCTGCATAAAACACTTGCCCCACACATCGTTAAACGCTGCCCTTTGCCTTAAAGGTACGCCCTCTAATCTTCGACATTCGCATCCACGCAATGGTCCCACTGAACAGCTGCTGATATAACCAGGCCACTGCAGGGGGGAGCAGGTGACAAGGACAGGTCAGATGACACGATGGGGTGGATAAGGAAAAAAAAAGAAAATGATCCCCAGATAAACATCGCGTAACCTCCAGAAATTTATTTTATATTGTTGCAACTTATAGAACAAACTGTGGATAATCATCACAAGATGCTGGAGTAACTCAGAGGGACAGGCAATATCTCTGGAGGGAGGGAATGGGTGACATAGCAGGTTAGATACGATAGTGATGCTGCCTGTCCCGCTGAGTTACTCCAGTATTTTGTGACAATCTTTGGTGTAAACCAGTATCTGCAGTTCCTTCCTACGCAGAGGATTGTGGTCAGCCCTCATTAGAAAGACAAATCTTCATACTTCTCTACACGCAAGATGGTGGTGAAGTGGGACTTGCTTAGCATGTATAAAAAAAGATTAATTTTTAGTTACCAACGGAATCAAGGGAAATGGGGAAAGTGGAGGAAAGGGGCCCTGAGGTGAAAGATCTGCATGGCTCCATTGAATGGCAGAGCAACCATAAGGCGATAAATCCTGAAAGTAGCGACACGTTGATTATAGGACCTATCCATGTTCTCCAGTTGCTGCCTGACTCGCTGAGTCCTCTTGTGCAGGTCACCTCTTCCCCAGAAGAAGTCCGGAAGGTCTAAAAATCTGAATGTCTGCCCCCTGCACCAACTCTTCAGCCACGCATTAATCTATCATATCCCCCTAATCATACCCTCACTAGCAGATGGCATTGGGAGTAATTCAAAGAGTACCACCTTTGAGATAATGTGCTTTGCCTAACTTCCTCTACTCACCCTGCAGGACCTCATCTCTTTTCCTACCCATGTCATTTGTCCCAATGTTCACAATGACTTCCAGCTGCTCTCCCTCCTCCTTGAGAATGTTTGACAGCCCCTCCAAAAACATACTTTGGTTTGTGGGCTAATTGGCATGGAATAAATGTAAATTTTCCCTTGTGTGAAGGATAATATTAGTGTGGGCATGGACTCGCTGGGACAAAGGGTCTGTTTCCTCGAAACTAAACTAAACTAAAAACTAATAACTCAATCAAGTTAGTAAGACATGACCTGCCATGGACAAAGCCAACTGACTGTCCCTACCTACCCATTCTCTTTCAAATCCAAGTAATATTTCCTACTCTCCAATCCTCTGGGAAATCGCATGTGGCGAAAGAAGATTCTAAGTTCTTTAGCAAGACGCCTATCATCTCCACTCCTGCCTCTCTCCACAACCTGGGATAGATCCCATTTGACCCTGGGGTTTATCCAACTTAATGCTCTACAAAAGTGCCAACGCCACCTCCTTCCTGATCTCAAACTGTACGGACATGATCAATTTCTTGCTATATCAGTGTATCGATAACATTACCTGTTCAACTTTATGCTTGTTCCTTCTCATCCTGTCCAAAGCAGGTTTTGTTTTTAAGCCGTGTTGAAGCTAAACCTCTCTTTCTGACTTCCCTCGCTAAAATAAGTTTCGTACCACGCCCCGGCAACTTCTGAAACTGCTGCGGGGTGGATTTAACTAAATAAATATTGAGGTAGAAAAAAATCTCATAAAACTTGGTAGGTTGAACAAATGTGACTCCATGTTTTAACCTCTTCAATGAAAGTCATTGATAAGTTTTCCAAAACTGTCCACATAGATTAGATGATAATAGTACAACATGATGCAAAACGATCTTAGTATTCCACTAACACAGACGACTAATAATTCCAACACGTGTGATTCCACAGTTTCCATGGGATTAGAACATAGAACAGAACAACACAGGAATAGGCCCTTCGCCCACAATGTCTGTACTGAACATGACGCCAAGATAAATAATCTCACCTGCCTGTACATGATCCATATCCCTTCATTGCTATTCTAACAGCCTCCTAAATGTCATATCACATCTGCCTCCATGACCACCCTCAACAGCACATTCCAAGCACCCACCATCCTCTGTGTAAGAAACTTACCCAGCGCATCCCCCTTAAACTATGCCCGTCTCACCTTAAGGTTACGCCCTCTAGTCTTTGATTTTTCCGCCTTGGGGGTAAAAGGTTCTGACCCTACCATGTCTATAGTGTGTCATTCACAATTATGCACTTTTATCAGGTATTCCCTCAGCCTCCGACACTCCTGAGAAAATAATCCAAATCTGTCCAAACTCTTCTTATAGTTAACAGCATCTAATCCAGGCATCATCCTGAAAAAACCTCATCTCAACTCTCCCCAAAGCCTCCATATCCTTCCTGTAATGGGGCATCCAAAACTGAATGAATTCTACAAATTCAGCCAAACCAAAGCTGCATCTTGACTTCATGTCTCTTATTGTCAATGCCTTGACCAATGAAGGAACCATACCAGATGCCTTCTTTACTAATCTACTGTATCTACCTGTGTTGCCATTTTTTGGAAGCTATGGTCTTGGATCTCAAGATCCCTATGTACATCAATGCTGTTAAGGGTTTGGCCATTAGTTGTATACTGTCCCCTTACATTCGACCTCCCAAAGTGCACATTTCAGACTTGCTTGGGTTAAATTCCATCAGTCATTTCACCACACATGTCTGTAGCTAATCTATATCCCGCTGTACTCGTTGACTACCTTCCTCACAATCTGCAATTTTGATTTCATCTGCCAAACTACTGACCCTTCTGTCCGGGGCCTCCTCCACTGTTAGAGTAAGGTCCAACGCAAACTGGAGGAACAGCAACTCATATTTCGCTTGGGCAGCTTACAACCCAGTGGTATGAATATTGATTTCTCTCACTTCAAGTAACCCCTCCTTTCCCTCTCTCTCTGTCCCTCCCCCATCCTAGTTCTCCGACTAGTTTTGCTGTTCTCTTGATTAGATATTACTGATTGTATGCCTCGTTGTCACCGCCCCTCCGCTAACAATGAACCATTCAACATTTTCCTTCGTCATCATCCCCTTTGATCAGTGTTTTTACACTTTGCTCTTCCATATCTCTATGTCTCTCTCTCCCCTGACACTCAGTCTTAAGAAGGGTCTTGACCCAAAACACCATCCATTACTTCTCTTCAGAGATGCTGCCTGTCCCGCTGCTTTACTCCAGCATTTTGTGTTTATCTTCGGTGTAAACCAGCGTCTGCAGTTCCTTCCTACACATTAAATCTATGCTTCCAAGATGACCTAACACGAGGAAGCTAAATCTTTCAAGCATCTACTTGGTCAAGGACACAGAGAATCTAACAGTTTTCAATTCGTTCACCTCTCTTTCTTCTAAATTTCAATGCATCCTAACTACAAGCATGAATTAGGTGGAGGAATATGTCCTTCAGCAAAAGTCAACCTGGTGATCAGCTGTTGGAGCTGCTGCCTCACAACGACAGAGACCACTGTTTGATGCTGACCTTGGATCTGCCATTGTGAAGTTTGGATGTTCTCCCTGTGACCACGCGGGTTTCCTCTGAGTGCTTTAATTCCCTCTCACATCCCAAAGTTGTACAGGTTTGTAGATTAATTGGCCTCTGTAAATTGCCTTGAGTGCGCAGGGAGTGGATGTGAAAATGTGATAACATAGAACTAGGGTGAAGGTGCGCATGATGATTGGCGTGGACTTGGTTGGCTGAAGGACCTGTTTCCATGCCGTATCTTTAAATCAAAAATGTCTGCTCTGTCATTTAACAAAGTGATGAGTGATCTTCATGTCATTGTAACCCAAACTGTATTTATATCTCCCCAAGGTGACCTTACACCAGGCCTATCTACCTCTGGCTTAAAAATGTACAAAGACTCTGCTTCCACTGCTTTTTGAGGAAGCGAAGTCAAAAAACACCTGAGCCTCTGAGAGAAAAATATATTCATCTGATCTTTATCTTAAAGGGTCAAACGTTTATTTTTAAACAGGGACTCGAGTTCTCGATTTTTCGGCATGAGGAAACTTGTCCCCTCAGTATCCTATACATGCCAATCAAGTCATCTGTCTCCCTTCTAAACTCCACTGGGTTAAGTGTGTAGGAAGGAACTGCAGATGCTGGTTTAAACCAAAGATGGACATAAAATGCTGGAGTAACTCGGCAGGACAGGCAGCATCTCTGGAGCAAAGGAATGGGTGACACTTCGGTTCGAGGCCCTTCCTCAGACTGAGTTAGTCCAGCATTTTGCGCCTGTCCACTGGGTTTGAGCCCGGCTGTCCAATGATCATTCACAAGACATTCCTGCTGATGGTCCCGCAAACCTTGTCGCAATGGCGGCCACTGCCTTCACACCTTTTTCTTAACTTAGGAGGTCAATGCTGCACAACTGCTCCAGATGTGGTCTCACCGATGCCCCAGGTAAATGCCGTAAACCCTCATTACTTTTCTACTCAATTCCCCTGAGCAGTAAACCATAACATTCTGTTAGCTTTCCTAATTACCTGCTGCACCTGTGCTGGCACATTCAGATCCCACTGCACCTCTGAGCCTTGCAAGCTCTCACTTTTTTTGTTATTTTCCTACCAAAGCACTCTCTGTGTTTCATGGAACAAGATGATGATCCCTCTGCACCACGACCTTCTGTAGTAATTCTTCAGTTAAACGATGCTCTACTCTCCAACAAACTGAATCAACGCATTAACTCACATGCAGTAAGTTCACAAGTGATAATAACAGAACTGGGAACAGAACAGGTTCATCAGTCATAGTGGAATAAGCTCATAAGTGATAGGAACAGAACTGGGACATTCGGCCCGTCAAGTCTACACGATACCTAATCTTTTCCCCCAACTCAGTTAACCCATCTATATCCATTTGTGAAAGTCAAAAGATAAAAACCTGAAGGTGCAAGAAATCTAAAATAAGAATAGGCATTGTGAGAAGAATCATCAGACCAGAAAGAATCTGTGAGGAGAGAAACAGAGAAACTGAGTATCAGAAACTCGGGAACTCAGAGTCATGGATTAAGGGGGGAATTTACACTTGGAGTCAAGTGATGTAGTTGAGGTATGAAATGAGTACTTTTCATCTGTATTCACCAAGGAGAAGGACAGTGAGAGCCACGTGGGGTACAGCAATATGCTGGGGAAGATTGAGACCAAGGAGGGGGTTATAAGGTCATAAGGTCATGTGTTAGGAGCAGAATTAGGCCATTCAGCCCATCAAGTCTACTCCATCATTCAATCAAGGCTGATCTATCTCTCCCTCCTAACCCCATTCTCCTGCCTTCTCCCTATAACCCCCGTCACCCATATTAATCAAGAATCTATCCATCTCTGCCTTAAAAATATCCATTTACTTAGCCTCCACAGACGTCTGTGACAAAGTATTCCACAGATTCGCCACCCTCTGACTAAATAAAATCCTCCTCATCTCTTTCCTAAAGGAACGTCCTTTAATTCCGAGGCTATAACAGGTCTTAGACTCCCACTAGTGGAAATATCCTCTGCACATCCACTCTATCCAAGCCTTTCACTATTTGGTACGTTTCAATGAGGTCCCACTCTCTTATAAACTCCAGCGTGTACAGGCCCAGTGCCCGGGGTGTTGGGCTCCTTGAAGAGCATTAAAGTGGATGAATCCCTAGGAACTGATGTGATTTATCTCACGTAAATAGGCAAGGGTGGAGATTGCTTGGCAAAGATCTTTATATCCTCTCTAGCTTCAGGCAAGGTCATAGAGGACTGGTGAGAAGCCAATGTTATTCTTTTGTTTACGAAATGAAATAGAGATAATTCAGGATATTATATGCGACTAGCCTCACATCAGTGTTAGGAAAGCTTTTGGAGAGGACTCTTCAGGAAAAGACTTAACTTCATTTGGAAGAGAAAGTGCTAATCAGGGACAATCAGCATGGCTTTGTTCACAGCAGGTCATTTTTCAAAAATTGATTGAGATTTCTGAAGAAATGCTGATGTCAATTTATAATGGGTAAGGCAGTGGATGTGATCTAGATCAATGTGGTCTACATAATGTTCCACAGGGGTCTGTGCCGGGAACTCTGTTTGAGATATATACAATTGATTTGGACAACATTGGAGATGGGTTGGCTTGACTGTAATCATGTATGGCCTTCTCTGACTGAATAGCATGCAAACAAAAGTCTTTCACTGTACCTCGGTCCATGTGACATTAATGAACGAAACAAAAACTAAAACTGAACTAGTAAATTTGTGGTCGGCACCAATATTGTGGAGTTGCAAACAGTGAAGAGGGATATAACGAGATCCAGACGAGTTACAGATAAGTGCGGAGAAATGGCAGATGCAGTCTACAGAAGACTGTGGAGGCCAAGTCAATGGATATTTTTAAAGCAAAGAGAGATAGATATATTCTTGATTAGTACGAGTGTCAGGTATTATGGGGAGAAGGCAGGAGAATGGGGTTAGGAGGGAGAGATAGACCAGCCATGATTGAATGGCAGAGTGGACCTGATGAGCCGAATGGCCTAATTCTGCTCCTATTACTTATGATTTTATGACATGATCTTTACAAGGTTATGCAGTCAATGGCAAGAAGATTAAAAGCATTGATGCACAGAGGGATCTTGGGGTCTAAGCCTAAACCTCTCTGAAAGTAGATACAGATGTAAAGAAGGTGTTTGCTTGCCTTCATCAGTTGAGGCATTGAGTAGAAGAGTCAGACTTTATTAAAGTCTGCAGCTTTATTCAACTTTGGTTTGGCCCCAGAACTCTTTTTGTAGATAAAAAGTTGTTAGTACATATAATAATTAAAAATTAAGCTACATTTTCAAGAGAGAGTTAGACTTAGCTCTTAGGGCTAGGGGAATCAATGGATATGGGGGAAAAAGCTGAAATGGGGTACTGATTTTGGGTGATCAGCCATTGAATGGCGGTGCTAGCTCAAAGGGCCGAATGGCCAACTCCTGCACTATTTTTTATGTTTCTATGTTTCTGCATTCATCAGCAATTTTCTCCATCAATATACCCATACCCAATTTTGGGGACATTTTAACTTGTAATATGATAGCTGAACTCCGAGCCTAAAATAATAAATTCACTTAGTTATCCATTAGCTGAGCATGATAAATAAATATATGTGTAATGCTGTAAAACAAAGGCACCGACTCAGCAACATTTGCAGTAGTATGTGCAGTTCTGGTTGCCCCATTCCAGAAAGAATGTGGAGACTTTGAAAAGAGTGCAGAAAAAGTTTACCAGAATGCTGCTTGGATTAGAGGGCATTAACCATAAGGAGAGGTTGGACAAACTTGGATTGTTTTCTTCGGACTGCCAGAGGCTGAAAGGGAGACCTGAAAGATGTTTATAACATTATGAGAGGCATAGATAGAGACTAAATGAAGTAAGACTTCCTGTGACTAATTAGGTCACCTTTGCAGTATGTTCAGGATTGAGAAGTCTTACATAAAAGATAAAATTCCATAACCTTAGATCCCATAAAAGGTTTGGCATTGACTCTCCCTGCTAGTCTAAGCATAGAGTCATTGAGTCATATGGTAAAGAAACAATCACTTCAATCCAACTTATCCATGCTGTCCAAGAAGGTCTGAGATTACCAATATCTGAGCTATTCCCATTTGTCTGCATGTGGCCCATTACCCCTATAGAGGGATTTCTATCCATGAACCTATGAAAACGTCTTTTAAATATAACTATACCCACATCCACAGTTTCCGCTGGCAGCTTGTTCCCTAAACATACCAGCCTCTGTGTGGAAAATAAGTTGCTCCTCAGGATCCTTTTAAATCTTTCCCCTCTCACCTTAAATCTGCGTGCTCTAGTTTTAGACTCCCCTAACCTGGGTAAAAGACTGTAACCATTCACCCACTTCCACGCTGCTCGTGATCTTATATATCTCCATGGGGGTCACCCCTTAGCTTCATACGCTCCAGGGAAAAAGGCCCCAGCCTCTTTTTATGACTTAATAAGTTTCCCAGTTCCTGCAGCATCTAGTAAATCTTTACTGCGCCCTTTCCAGCTTATTGACATTTTTCTGGGGGTGGAAGATTGCAACCTTCACGTGGACCGCCCTGTTTCGACAAATGCAATCAACCCCGCGTGCACAATCAAATAATCTATTTGAACAAGTTGTACTACAACTTTAGGCTGTGCACGCCATATGCAAGAAAAAGAAGAAGACATTCTTAGTTGGGAAACCCGATAGTCCAAGTGTGGTATCATCAACAACTTGTACAGTTGCAACATGACTTCCCTATTTCTGTACTCAATCTCCTGACCGATGAAGGCAAGCTTGTCAAACACCTTCCTCACCACCCTGTTTACCTATGTCACCAAGAAGTATTTTATCTCTCTCCCCCTTCCTTGCATCAGCTGTTTGATGTGATTTACGGTGTAGGTGATGAATTACAATTTCAGAATTTACAAGGTTACTTTAGTTCAATGTACAGAGAACTTCAATGAAATGTCTGGTGAGAATTCAGTTCAAGTACCTTATTGTTTAACCAAGCTAATCCCATATTAACGTGAAACATTACATTTAACAGCCAACTCCAGCATATTTAGTTGTCCTCAAAGCTTCTTAGGATAGAAGGAAGATATTTTATGATAGCATATTAACAGGCCATGACAGTCTATTTTAGATTCATTCTAATGAAGACGTATCTACTGGAAAGATACTGATGGTGAAAAATAATATCCAAAATCAAAGAAGATGTGTTTTTGAATGATGCCTGTGTGTAAGCTTCATTGCGACATTGCAGAAACCATATATTTAAGGTAAGAGTGGAAAGATATAAAGGAACCTGAGGGGCAACGTTTTTCACACATACAATATGAATATCTCACATAGCAATAGCATTGTGTTGAGATTTGCTTTGGCTTTAGTTAAAGGGGTTTGCTTTACCTGGTCCACTTGTCGGCGGCACAGTGGTAGAGTTGCTGCCTTACCGCGCCAGAGACCCTGGTTCGAACCCGACTATGGGCATTGTCAGTACAGAGTTTGTGACTGGGTGCGTTTCTCCAGGTGCTCCAGTTTCCTCCTATACTCCAAAGACGTATAGGTTTAAAGGGTAATTGGCTTCGGTAAAATTATAAATTGTAGTGTGCAGGACAGTGTTAGTATACGGGGTGATCCGTTGGCGGGCCAGTGTGGACTTGATGGGCCAAAGGGCCTGTTTCCGCGCTGGATCTCTAAAGTCTAAACTCTAATGTCTAGTAGCAGGAGGAATCCGTTTTCTTGGTGCTCACCATCATTGTAATCCTTTCCACCACAACACCCTCGCTGATGGTGCCACAATATTGATAGAGCTCCCAAATGCAGCTCCGGCCCTGCCTGGCCGGGTGCCAGCCTAGTTACGTCTCGCTGGACGTCGGCTCAGCTGTGTGACCAAGCAACTATCTGATCTTGTGTGGAAAGGAACAGCAGATGCTGGTTTACATCGAAGATAGACACAGTTCATAAGTTCTAGGAACAGAATTAGGCCATTCGATGCATCAAGTTTACTCCGCCATTCAATCATGGCTGATCTATTTTTTCCTCTCTACCCCATTCTCCTGCCTTCGCCCCATAACCCCCGACACCCTTACTAATCAAGAATCCAGGCACACAAAGTGCTGGAGTAACTCAGCAAGCCAGTGGAGAAAGGATTGGTGATGTTTCGGGTCGAGATCCTTCTTCAGACTCTTGTTCTTGTGCCTTTCTTTCCAGTCCCTGGACTCCATTGACCATCGGTCCAAGCAACCCTCAAAATCTATGGCCCACCTGAATGTTTTAAATTAAAACTGATCCTTCAGTTTAAAATAAATCATTTTTAAACAATCATCCTTTGAAAACATAAAACCCAGAATAAAATATAATGACGAAGCAATCATCACGTTACAATATGTGTATCGTTGAATATGTTCAGTTACAGCAATGTAGATCATCGAAAGTTTAGAAAATTCAACAGGAGCTTGTAAAAAAACCCAAGTGTTAAGAACAAAGCAACATATGTAACATTCAGCTTAGCTCCAAAGCAGTGCCGGTTTCAACATCTGTCATTCCAGAGTCTGTAGTCAGTCACCCCAGGCAGTCGCCTAATTATATGATTTGAGGTACAGAAACTCAAGCGATGCTGACATTCACAAATACGTTAACAGAAAAATGTGAAATAGGTGTGTTTGTAATATGATTCCTGTGCGAGATAAGTGGTGCCCATTGTCGGTCTTAGGTCATGAAAAAAATATATAATGCAAATACAGTGAGATCCTTGCATAACTAGTTTGACAAGGTTGAACTTCTGTAACAGCGTGCAACAAAGAAAGCTCCGCTATAGGATCTTTGGCGTGCAAAAATCGCCCGGATATAAAACCATGTGATGTTTTAAGGGACAGTGCTAAAGCTAAACAATGTGTGAAGATAGAAGCTAAAATATTTCAAACTGTTGCCTGCAATATTCATGATCTAATTGTAGATCAATTTTAGAATGTGTAGTTTGGATTCTCCCAGTAGTCACCTTCACTTTATCCCAAATTCTACAATTGCAGGGATCCCGAAGGTGAAGGGTGGGGGCGGGGTGTTCACATGCGCACACCGCTGCCCGTCCTTAAGCTGACTGTTGAAATGTTTCAATGCTGCTGGCATCATATCAGGCCAGACTCCGTTGGGAAATGCTGACGGAACCTGCACCAAACTATCTCAAGTTAATGTCACGTGTCAGGAAGTTCAGGATTCCGACATGAAAAAAACCAACTTGCTGGACGTGGTCAAATCTACGTCTGTGCTACAATAGTGAGGCTCAGAGATGCCATTATTGAGCGATTAAATTAGGGAATCTGCTCACACTTAACCCCCACTAGTTTAGATCTGACAAGGAAACATTAATCTGAATGGCTTTGGAGTTTGTTTAATTAATTGAGTTTGTTTTAATGTTTTTGATAGTTTGAAATTATTTACTATTTTTAATTTTTAATAATTAAAATTGATTAATTGATATCAAATCATTTTGTACGTTTCTCAACATCGGGGACTCCGGGCCACATTTGCAATCCCTGGCAGTTGACAAAAGTATCAGTGTGGCTTATCCAAATGCTACAGCTTTACAGACACCTCATTGATGGGTAGAAATGAGGAACTGTAGGTACTAGTTTACACAAAAGGGCACAAAGTGCTGAAGTAATTCAGCAGGTCAGGCAGCATCTGTGGAGGACATGGATAGGTGGCGTTTCAGATCAGGACCATTCTTCAGCAGTCTGAAGAAGGGTTCCGATCTGAAAAATCATCTGTCCATGTTCTCCAGAGATGCTGCCTGGCCCGCTGAACTACTCCAGCACTTTGTGTCCTATCTCGGTAGCAGGGCTGGTTCTGATCTCACATGTAGCCATGCCACTTTGAATCAGGACAGTGCAGGCAGCAGTTTGACCCTGGTAGCTCAAGAAAAGATAAGACTATTGTCGGAGGCACCTGGCCACCTAATGTTCTCAGCATCCTCTGAACCATTAGAATCCAATCTGACATCTACTTCTTGGATGACAGTTCTCTTTATTCAAGCAAGCTGTGCCAACAAAATCTCCAGCTGAATGTTGCTAATAGTGTAACCATGTCACACACAGACAAACAAGACTAGCAACAGCTTTAGCCTGGCGACACTAATTACATCGTTCACCAGAAGCCTTCACCGATCGTGCATGTAATGATCAGTAGTAATTCAGATAAATTATTTACCATTGAGAAAACTTCATCCTTACAAATATTTCCACTAAAAGGACACAAGGTGCTGGTGTTACCCAGCGGGTCAAGCAGCACCTCCAGAGAATGAAGGGTCCTGACCCAAATCATCTGGGGCCCAAGTAACTGCCCATTGCTGCACCTCTAACCTGAAGAGTCAAAGGAGAGGTTGTTGAGTTGATGAGATTGGTAATGGTCTGAAAGATTGTGGCCTGGTGTTCATCTCTTTGGTCAATGGCCAAGTAGGTATGATGAGGTGACGGAGAGCTAGCACCTGGCCACACAATGGAGTTTTACAAGCTCCTGTCTAATACTATCAAAGTTGGTCTTGTCCCAATTTAAAATTTTATCTTGTGGACCAGGCCTGTTTTTTCTATAACCATTTATAAAGATAATAGAATATGGTCACTGGTCCCAAAAGGTTCACCCACTGACATTTCAGTCACTTGCCCTGCTCAGTTCCCTAAAGGTAGGTCAAGCGTTGCCCTCTCCCTTGTAGGGCCCTCTACATATTGCCTGAGGAAACTTTTCTGAACACCTTTGACATATTGGCGCAAGTCTGGAACATTAAAATGCCAGCACTACCCCTCCCTTAGCAAGGTTTCCATGATGGCTATAACGCACCAGTCACACCAACCTATCCAGGCCCAGTGTTCTTCTGTCTTACCTGTCAGGCCTTACCTGTTGACTGTCCATCTCCCTCCACAGACGCTGCCTGACCTGCTGAGTTCCTCCGGTTGCTCTTCTATTTTTGCTACAGATTGCACTGTCTGCGGTCTCTTGTGTCTCCACTTGTTCAGCGATGTTGCTGTTAACCATGAACAAGATGTCATTAACATTGTTTATGCTCACCCACGACGACAAGGAAAACATCAGATTAACATTTCACCTGATAGACGGTGCTGGACAGTCTAGCACTTTCTCAATCCTGCATGGGTATGTTATCCAAGAATTTACATTAACTTTCTAGAGGGGAACTTTACTCAGAGGCAAGAAGATCAAGGATCAAGCCAGGGTGGCAGATAAAAGCAATGGATGTCTAACTTGAATGGGTGCTTCTTTCAGTTTTATTTCATGATGTTGCTGATGGCTCAATTGATTCTGGCCTTGCAGTTTGAAATCATCAGTCTAAGTCCATCAGCTCTCATTCAGCCTTTTGACATTCAGAAATGAATAAATAAATGGTCTATATTTACATATGGACAAAATGAAAGAACATTCTCTGTTATGCCATCATATCGTGCAGCACAGTGACCCAGCGGTAGGTGCTGCCTTACATCGCCGGAGACCCAAGTTCCATCCTGACTACGGGTACTGTCTGTATGGAGTTTGTACGTTCTCCTTGTGACCACGTGGGTTTACTCTGGGTGCTCTGGTTTCCTCCCACACTCCAAAAATATACATGTTTAAAGCTTAATTGGCTTCTGTAAATTGCAAATTGTCCCGAGTGTGTAGGGTAGAGCTAGAGTACGGGGTGATTGCTGGTCGCTGCGGACGGTGGGCTGAAGGGTCTCTTTTCATGTTGTATCTCTAAAGTACTAAAGTAAAGTATCTGACTTGCTGATAAACCTTATTAAAAGCAATTCATTTCACATGGGCAGTAGTGAGGATATTATATTGAAACTTTTTTCTCTGGACAGCTCTGATAAAATCAGTCGAGATATATTCATCATCTGAGCCATTACCCTTCTCATTATAACAAAGGGAAGGAAACAGGGGAATAAAAATAAACAGAAAGTACAAACCTCAGTTGTTTCTGTTATAATATTGTACTATGATTTTTCTTAAATAAGATGAGTTTAAAAAAAAGATGCTACCCTCCCCCCCCCCAGCAGAGTATTTATGATCGATTTTAGTCCCATTTCTACTCTATTCTTCAAGATATTGCGTCATATCAAATGCATGTTTATGGTTGACAAGGAATGGGTGACGTTTCAGGTCGGGATCCTTCTTCAGACTCCCACTCAAAACTCACCCATTCATTCTCTCCTGAGATGCTGCCTGTCCCGCTGAGTTACTCCAGTATTTTGTGTCTATCTTCGGGTTTAAACCAGCATCTGCAGTTCCTTCCTGCATATTTTTGGTTTATGTTTTAAATATTACCGCAGGATTACTTGCAAAAATAATTGCCCAGAAATGTGAATGCATCCAGTTTGAAGGCTAGGCTTGGGAGGTTGTTGGCTGCCTGCCAATGGTTGGGGGTGTGATGGGCACATCATAAGTCATCAAAGCTGAGCACATGATTACTGAGAAAAAAAATTAGGTTCACTTGAAAGAGAAAGGGCTGGAGATCAGGCTAGGAGTAATGGAAGGGGAAGTACGTGGGGTGTAGCAATGGCGGGATGGCCTCATTCAGGATTACTGGCAGTGCTGTTTCAATGCAGTGGGAGGGAGGAGAATGTAACCCAAAGATGTGGGTAAATACCTCAGTTACAAGTGTGGTGCTCTATTCAATGTCATGGATAGAAGATCATCTTGTCGCAGGTTAGACACAAAGCGCTGGAGTAATACAGTGGGCCAGGCAGCGTCTCTGGAGAAAAAGAATAGGTCACCTGTCCCACTGAGTTACTCCAGCCCTTTGTGTCTATCTTTGGTATAAACCAGCACCTGCAGTTCTTTGTTTCTAGTTTTGTCTCCTCCACTGTGAAATCTCCTCAAGGTGTGCCTACTTTGAAGAAGTATTCTTTCTCTGTGTCTCCAGAGATGCTGTCTGACCCGCTGAGTTACTCCAGCACTTTGTGCCTATCTTTGGTATGAACCAGCAAAAGCAGTTCCTTGTTTGTAATTTTGTCCTAGGTGTTCCTCCTGCCCCTGTCCCACTTAGGAAACCTGAACGGAAACCTCTGGAGACTTTGCGCCCCACCCAAGGTTTCCGTGCGGTTCCCGGAGGTTGCAGGTGGTTGCCGGAGGTTGCAGGTAGTGGAAGCAGGTAGGGAGACTGAGAAAAACCTCTGGGAACCTCCGGGAACCGCACGGAAACCTTGGGTGGGGCACAAAGTCTCCAGAGGTTTCCGTTCAGGTTTCCTAAGTGGGACAGGGGTATTACAATGGGTGCAGCCGAGGTGTCGAAGGATATGTGTCGAATGCTGGAAGATGGATTCATGGGTGCATGGACAAGGTTGTCCGAAGGACCTGCTTCTATGCAGTGTGACTGCATAACAACATGGTTCAAGTTCCCCTTCAGTGCTGGGGGGATAGTGTTATTTAGCAGCAGCCCAATGCAGAAATTGAGTTGATGTAGCAAGGGTGACTGATGACAGCCAGTGGCGAACCAACATTTTCTCAGTCACGTTGAGTGATTCAGACATGTTTTTTTTTAAATTGTGTTTATTCCAAAACAAAATCCATGTTCATGTAGGTGAAAGCACAAGGGACCGCAGATGCTGGAAGATGGAGCATCAAAACAATCTGCTGGAGGAACGCAACGGGCCCAACAACATCAGTGGGGAAAGAAACTGGTGCCGTTTTGGGTCGAGACCCTGCATCAGGTCCGAGAGCAAAGAGGGAAAATATCCAGTGTAAAGAAGAGTAGGGGAGGGGTGACACAAGGGCCTGGAATGATAAGGAGGGAGATGGATGATGGGCAGATGGAGCCAGGTGGGGGTGGGGGTGGGGGAGGAGCAGAGTTGGGAGACAGAAGCAGGGGGTGATAGAGAGAAGCAAACAAGAACAAAAAGGCAGATGGAACTAGGTGGGCACAGGGGAGGGTGAAGGTGTGACAGAGGCTGGAGGGCGATAATAAATTGGTGCAATTAAATTTCCAGGTAAACACAATTTTAATGATAATTTTTGAACCAGACGGAAAGGAATCAAATCCTAACATGCTGTAGAGAAACTGAATAGGCAGCTAGACATGTATGGTTCAGAGAAAAATTATTTTTTAGTTTCTTATCTAAGAATTTTTTAAATGGGTTCATCTCAGATAATTCAACTAGAATAAGAGAATAAGCTGTAAGAAATAAGAGATGGTAGAATATAAAATAAAGTGCCATAAAACGTATAATAATACAGCACAGGAATAGAGGCCCTTCGGCCCACACTGCCATTCATGATGTCTATGTAAACAAATCCCTTTTGCTTCCGCATACTCTATATCGTGTCATTCCCTGCATATCCACGTGCCTATCTGTTAACCTATGATGAGCGTTTGTCGGCACTGGGCCTGTACTCATCGGAGTTTAGAAGAATGAGGGGGGACCTCATTGAAACTTGCAGAATAGTGAACGGCTTGTATAGAGTGGACGTGGAGAGGATGTTTCCACTAGTGGGATAGTCTAGGACTAGAGGCCATAGTCTCAGAATTAAAGGACGTTCTTTTAGGAATGAGATGAGGAGAAATGCCTTTAGTCAGAGTGTGGTGAATCTGTGGAAATCTTTGCCACAGAAGGCTGTAGAGGCCATGTCAGTGGATATTTTTTAGGCAGATATAGATAGATTTTGATTAGTACAGGTGTCAGAGGTTATGGGGAGATGGCCGGAGAATGGGGTTAGGAGGGAGAGATAGATCAGCCATAGGTAGACACAAAATGCTGGAGTAACTCAGCGGGACAGGCAGCGTCTCTGGAGAGAAGGAATGGGTGATGTTTCGGGTCGAGACCCTTCTTCAGCATGGTGCTCAGCCATTATTGAATGGCGGAGTAGACTTGATGGGCCGAATGTCTAATTCTACCCCTATCACTTCTGACCTTATGACATCTAAAGACTTGTTAAACACCACTATTACATCTGCTTCCACAGACCCCTGTCAGATCATTCCAAGCTCCCACCACTCTGTAAAATATTCACCCAGGACATCTCCTTCAATCTTTCTTCCTCTGTCCTTAAGAGCCTGTCCACTGTACGAGCTAATTCTCCTGAGTTTCCCCTGATTCGAACTCGGAGAATTACGGTAATAGCCGCTCGTAGGTACTCGGAGCTCTCGTGGACATTTTTCAACATGTTGAAAAATCTTCACGAGTCTTCACGAGCTTACAGCGTTTCCCGAGTGCCTGCCGTTAGCGTTACAAGCCGCTAAGAGACGTCCTGAGCTCCGACGTACCCGCTACGTACATTCTACGTGCTTACCACGGGTTTGATTTTTTTTAAACTCGGGAGAGCTCTTGAATTAGCTCGTACAGTGGGACAGGCCCTTTATAGTTATGCCCTCTCATATTTAATTTTTCCACAGTGGGAGGTTCTGACTGAATATCTATGTGGCTCAGAATTTTATAAATGTTATATATCAGGTCTCCTCTCAGCATCTGGCACTGTTATTTATTTACTTTAGACTTTAGTGAGAAAGAGCGGAAGCAGACCCTTCGATCCTCCGTGCCAACCAGCAATCACACCTTACACTAACACTATCCTACACACCAGAGACATTGTTACAATTTTTACCAAAGCCAATTAATCTACTAACGTGTACGTCTTTGGAGTGTGGGAGGAAACTCAAGCACATGGAGAAAACCCACGCAGTCACAGGGAGTATGTACAAACCCCGTACAGACTACACACATAGTCAGGATCAAACTCAAGTCTGTGGTGCTCTCTGGCAGCAGCTACACCACTGGGCCTTGACAAAGATGCCCAATATAGTTATTGAAACAATCTAACTTTGGTTATTATTGGAACAGGGACTGGGTCCCTGAAAGGTAACAGCATGGAAGGAGCCATCGGATCTGCTCCATCTTAAGCAAGAATCCAACTAGGAATCCAACTCGTGCGGCATTTACTTTGCTTTTCAAGTTCTGTATTGAACGTAACAATTAAATTTCTCACCACTTCACCACCTTGCAATACCTTTGCTGCCCACAACACCCACATTTAGCAGTGTTCCAGGCCCAAACCATTTGTTGCAATAAAAAACAAATCTTGTAATGTCACTTTAAATTCTTTTGCCAAACACCATCATTCCACACCCTCCGGTTCTTGCCACTTCCAAGAATAATTCCTGTTAATCCTCAAATATGATGGCGTAATTTGGAATTTCACTGTTCCCAAAGTCTATTACTGGCCTTTAACCTATTCACTACCAAGTATTTTTTTTACTACTGACCATGACAAGTATATTCGGGGGTGGCATTAAACAGGTTAAAATATTATAGAAGAGAGAAACAAAATTCTGGAGTATTTCAGCAGGACAGGCAGCATCTCTGGAGAGAAGGAATGGGTTTAGTTTCGGGTCGAGACTCTTCTTCAGACCTAAAGAAGGGTCTCGACCTAAAATGCCGCCCTTTCCTTCACTCCAGAGACACTGCCTGTTCTGTGCGTTACTCCAGCATTTACTGTCTATCTTCGGTGTAAACCATCATATGCAGTTTAGTTTAGTAAATAGTTTAGAGATACAGCGCGGAAACAGGCCCTTCAGCCCACCAAGCCTGCACCAACCAGCGATCCCCGCATATTAACATTATCCTACACAATAACATTATACCAAGCCAATTAACCTACAAACCTGATGTCTTTGGAGTGTTGGAAGAAACCGAAGGTCTCGGAGAAAATCCACAAGGTCACGGGTAGAATGTACAAACACCGTACATTCAGAACCCGTAGTCGGGATCGAACCTGGGTCTCCGGCGTTGCAAGCACTGTAAGGCAGCAACTCTACCGCCATCGTGTCGCCCACAAATTCCTTCCTACACTTTAAAATACTGTATTATATTTGTTAAAAGGTACGAATCACATTCAGATGCATGGTTTCTGTACTTCCCAAGAAATAATGAAATCAATTATGGGGCAAATGCATTAATCAATGTATTGGCAACGAGCTAACTGAACATTTTGCTACCTCATTGACGTCTGATATGTATGCTAAGGCAAGTATGCGTTTATGTCCAAAGTCAGTGTGCATTGTAACATAAGCAAGAACTGATCAAAATTGCATGACCAACGATCTAGGTAAACTCAGTACAGCATTTTATTGGTTAATGTATTGTACCAATACTTTCTGGTAGGAAGTGAAACCTTTGCCAAATAATATAATGACCAAAGAACAGGACTTCATTGTGTTTTCATCCAGAGATAAAACATTTGCAACCTACTACTATGAAAATAAACTTTACAAATATCATGTAACCCTCAACGACTCTGCATCATTTCTAATGTGCCGCAGCTAGCTAATTAGCATTGTTGATAAAAAAACATTTATTTTAATATTTTTACAAACAAATCAAATGACATTCTACTAGATTTATTTGCCATCTTTGGAAAATTAAATTTTTATGAATTTTCCTGTATGAAACACATTCTGTTTCATGAAGGAATATTTAACACATGCACCTCCCGTGTCGACTCCCGATTAGGCTTTTGGTTCTCCGCAGCAATTCCCACTCTTAGCAACACACATGTACTCAGTGTGATTTCACCTTTAATAATTGGTCTCACAAGGACCCAGAAATGTCTCAAAGCTGCTTGATGCTTCCAGGTGTTATGATCAAACAGAAATAACAACCTTTTCCATTGTGTTTTTAATTACAATGATGCTAATTTACAATCCCAAAGTAACTTTCAATCAAACCCTTCATATTTACTGAATTAAAAGATGAAACAATGTGACAATTATTTGGATTCAGTACAGAGGTTTCTCGACGTAGGTACATTTCCTAACTCCTACTCTCCATCAAATCTTTGTTCATTTTCACAAAAGTGGGTTTTCATCCAACAGTCCTTTACTTCATTGAGAGCCAAACCTGACCCCCAAGATGAATAATAATCCCCTGCAGTTAATTTAACCTGCAGAGTAGCAACAAAGGTGACCTTGCGTATGGACATTAAAACTCCTATTACCTGCCCTACTCGGATAGATGGGTGAACTTTTTGGGAAGCAACAATCCCAGAATGGAGATGTTTCTCACTGCAGTAGTTCTTCACGCCAGTGTAGTGTCCTTGAATCAAAAACAAGAGGACATATGCTTAATGTGAGAGGGACAAGATTTAGTACAAACCTGAGGGGCAACTTTGTCACCCAGAGGGTGGTGGGTAGATGGAATGAGCTGCCAGAAGAGATAGTTGAGGCAGGTGTTATGACAGCATTTAAGACTTTCGATTTTAGACTTTGTTTTCGACTTTAGAGACATAGCATGAAATTAGACCCTTCGACCCACCGAGTCCACACCCCATACACTAGCACTATCCTACACATTAGGAACAATTTACAGAAGCCAATTTACTTACAAACCTGTATGTCTTTGGAGTGTGGGAGGCAACCTGGACAAAACCCACGTGGTCACAGGAAGAACATACAAACTCCATACAGACAGCACCCATAATCAGGATCAAACTGAGTCTCTGGCATTGTAAGTATGGGTCTTGGTTTTTTTGTTGTAATGTAAGACTGTAGATAATTCAATTTTGTTCAAACCAAGCTGTTTGAATGACAATAAAAGGCATTCTATTCTAAGACAGTTACTCTACCTCTGCGCCAATGTTTGCAAGACATTGGACAGGTACATGGATAGGAAAGGTTTAGAGGCATATGGGCCAAACATGGGCAAATGGGACTAGGTTAGAAGGGGCATCATGGATGGCATGGGCGAGTTGGGCCAAAAGGCCTGTATCCATGCAGTATGCCTCTAATCAGCCATCTTTAGACGCTTCATTAATGACTTCCTGATATAGACGATTACATAATGTTTATTGATTACATAATTCCATTTGTAATTCCTCTTGAAATAAAGCAGCCCATGCTTCAATACAGCAAAACCAAAATAACATGCAAGAGATACAGAAGAGAATGCAGATGCCGGAATCTCAAGTAAAAAACAAACTGCTGGAGCAACTCAGTGGGTCAGGCAGCATCTGTGGAGGGAAATGGACTGACGGCATTTTGGATCAGGCACATTCCTTCATGCAAGTCTGGGCTAGTAAAATGACAAATAACCTTTATGATACAAATGATGGGCAACATCTATGTTCACAAAGGAGAAGGGCATGGAGGATACTGAGATCAGTAAGAGATGTACAAATATTCTGGGGGCAGTTTGGGATCAAGAAGAAAGTGGTGATGGATCACATGAAGATCATTAAGGTAGATAAATATCCAGGGGCTGATGTGAGCTCACGTTATTGGGAGAGGTCAGAAAGGAGATTGCAGGAGCCTTGTCAAAGTCCGTTGCATCCTCCTTAGCCACAAGTTAGGTCACAGAAGACTGGAGAATAACAGGTGTTGTTCCTTTGTTTACGAAAGAAATAGGAACAATCATGAATAATCGTGGCTATTCAACAGGATTCTTCAAAATATGCTTTGCAATGGGCTAATTAGAGACAATTAGCAGCGACAAAGGTGATTGATGAGGGTAGGGAAGTGGATGCTGTCTACATGCCTTTAGTAAGGCATTTGATAAGGTCCTTCATGGGAGGCTGATCCTGAAGATTATGATGCATGGGAGCCACGGGGATTTGGTAGTTTGGATTCAGAATCTGCTTACCCATATGTAATGGCAGATCTTTATATCGTTCAAGAGATTACTCCCTCTAGCCACTAAATGGACAGCATGGTTAAGGGGAATGTCTGTATACGCATGCGAGCTCACTGTCAGAGACCGTCAGAGCTTCTTCACAGATAAGTCTTCAAAAACACAGTCTTTTGATTAATAAATTCTTTATTGTTGATGAAAAACAACAAGATACATCCAAACTTCTTACGACTCGTTACTATAATCTTCATCGAACTCCAGCTTAACGCTTTAAACGTTAGAAAACTCCTCGTGCCTCCGTTACACTTCACATGGTCAAAGGGTAAACCTTCCCCATGCTGGTCCGAAACTAAAACTAACATCTAAGCTTCTGCGCAAGAAATGTAGCTCGAAACACGCCCAAAAATACGTCATAAATCCCACCCACAATACAATGGGCAGTCTAAAATTTAAAGACACATACCATCATCGATGACACACAAAACAAGCCTAATGGCCACTACACCATAGAAGACAGGGTTGTGGTGGATGGTACTAGTTGGACATAAATGTAGGTGTGTTGGTTATACGTTTGTAGACAACACTACAATTGGTGGAGCGGTGGACAGTGATGAAGGCTGTCAAACTATCTAGTGGGAGGAAAAATAGCTGTTGGAGTTTAATCCAAACAAATGCGAGGTGTTGCACTTTGCCAGCTCAAATGTAAGAGAGAAGTAGACTGTTATTAGCTCTACCATCAACAGCATTGATGAACATAGGGTCCAAGTCCATAGCTCCCTGAAATGACCAAGACAAATAGATAGAGCAATAAAGAAAATGTATGGTATACTTGCCTTCATCGGTTATCTTAACCCAATCTTGAGATAGATGCCATCAGGCCCTGAAGATTTATCCACCTTAAAGGGCCTGTCCCACTTTCACGACCTAATTCACGACCTCTGCCGAGTTTGCCCTTGACTCATACGCGCAGCATGGTCGTCACGAGGTTGCAGGAGGTCGTAGGAGGTCGTAGGTAGGTCATAGCAGGCCGTGATGTTGGTCGTAGGTACTCGTGGCATCAAGTAGGTCGGGGCGTTTTTTTCTAGCATGATGAAAAATGTCCACGAGTAAAAAAGGTCGTGAAAGTGGGACAGGTCCTTAATGCTTTTCAAGAGATCCAATACCAACTTCTACTTCATCTCAAACTGTCCTACCATATTGGTGTATACTACACTAATCTCACTATTCTCCATGTTCTTCTCCTTAGTATATACAGATGCTAAATATATGTTTGCTTTTGTGCCTCCATTCTCTGACTCCAAGCATAAATTCACCTTGATTGGTCATACGTTCTCCCTGGTAGCTCTCTTGTTTTTAATGTGTGAATCAAAAGCCTTGGGATTTTCTATAATCTGACTTGCCAAGGAAATTTCAAGGCCTCTTTTGGCCCTTCTAATTGTGGCACGAGTTATTTCTCGCTTGTTTTATACTCCGCCAATGCACCGTCTGATTTCATTTTCCTGAATAAACCTTAGCTTCCTTTTTCATTTTGACCAAATTTACAACCTCCAGTCATTGAAGGTCCCTTACCTTGCCATCCTTGTCTCTCCTCCTTACTAATACATGCTGGTCCTGCTCTGATCAGCTGATTTATATTTGACTCCCACATGTCAGATATAAACGTACCCAAAACGCATCTAATTTACTTCCTCAAGTTTCTGCAAATTAATGTAATCTCTACCTTACCCGAATTTAGTATTTCCCCCGAGATCAAGACTTATCTTTATTTATAATTATCTCGTGCTGTCAATACTGTTCCATGTATTCAGATAATATAAAGGTTACAAGTTCTCTTCCTGACGGATATTGACATACCAGATTTTTTTAAACGGAAATCTATTTGTTTAATGTTTAACATTACTGACCTTGGCATTTTATCCCATTTTATTTTATGTATTTATTTTATCGAATTTAGATTTCCCAGCTACCTTGATTTGATTAATCCTCCAGTGTAATCATTCAGCATTCAAAATCCATTGATGATTGGATAGGAAATAGGCTAAATGTGGGCAGGTGTGGCCATTGTGTGGTCATTGTAGATGTGGCATCTTGGTTGGTATTGGCAAGTTGGGCCAAAGTGCCTATTTCCATGCTGTATGACCCTATTTCTTCAGTTTATGTACGCTATCAGAAGATAAGATATATCTTCTCAGATCTTGGCAGAACGTGATTCTTTGAATAATTAATGATGTGAATTTTCCAGTTGAATAGCACTCAGGAGGGTCGAAGACAGTTTCTTCGTAAATTCTGCACCTGTATAGGTTTTACACATCTCGGGTTATGGGAACAGCAGAGCTTGTTTGCTAAATACACCATTGCAGGAAGCGATGACTTCATTTATGTATTTATTTTGGTGAGGTCTTTCATGTTAATATGGAGAAACAAAGGAGAGATTCAGGGGGAACCTAAGTGAGGTGCACAAACTTGAGGGGCTTAAACAGAGTAAATATAAAGTACCTATTCCCCTTAGCTGAGGGGCGAAAAGTAGGGAGGGGCATTGAATTTAAAGTTATCGGTAGAAGGATTAGTGTCTACAGTAAACGAGGAATGGATGATAGGAGTCTTGTTGCCCATTACGGTTTTGGAAGCAGAAACCTTCCCCATATTTATGAAAAAGCCCTGGAGAGCTATGCCCAGAGTTCCCACGCTGCAGGATGGGGTAGGGTTGGGCAGGTTTTTTTCAAACAATGGTCTCTTTCCATGTCGCAAATATTTTATGATAAGAGAGAAGAGCAGAGACTGGGCCCTCAACAATGAAGGTGAGAGTCAGAGTCAGATAGTGTGGAACCAGGCCCTTCGATTCAACATCCATGTCGACCTTAGATGCCCCATCTAAACAAGGCCCATTTATCTGCACTTGGTCCACATAGGGGCTGTCCCACTGCGGCGACCTAATCCGCGAGTTAAGAAGAGTGTCTTCGATCTTCAAGCTCGATGTCACTCGCCTGGAAAACCTCGAGCTGGATCGACCACACACACACACACACACACACACACACACACACACACACACACACACACACACACACACACACACACACACACACACACACATTCTCTCTCTCTCACACACACACACACTCTCACACACACACACACACACACACACACACACACACACACACACACACACACACACACACACACACACACACACACACACACACACACACATCGCAAATGCCATTACTTTAGATTGAAGATCTCCACTTGAGCTGTGTGCCTCAGAATGTATGATGACATCAGGCTTCACAGTGATTAGATGATGGTGGCTAACGAGAGGAGTAGAAGGAAGTGACAAAGATCAGGGTGTAATGTACTAATTCCTTGAATTCCACCTATCATCTAAACCTTTAGATAAGGTTTGTAGGTTAATTGGCTTGGTTAATTAATTGTCCCCAGTGTGTGTAGGAGGGTGTTAGTGTGCGGGGATCTCTGGTCGGTGCGGACTCGGTGGGCTGAAGGGCCTGTTTCCACGCAGTATCTCGAATCTAAACTAAAATTAGAATATTGATAACTTATTTCATGGCCAACATTAAAATTCTAAAAACGATCTGTATGCATAAGTCTGAAGTTTTTACCATAGGATTTGATTCCTTTTTGGAAAATATGTGAATTTACAGCAAGGTTTTCTGGCACAATGTGAATTTATCAAACTGGGTAACACTGACTCGCAGCAGGAGCCAGGGCTGAGGTGCCCCCTCTGCATTTCTCAGCTGTGTGGGTTTTACACACCTTGAGTTATGGGGACAGCAGAAACTGTTGGCTAAACACAACACTGCAGTAAACATTGCTCGTGTTTCTACATGTTTCTTTGAAGTAATGGACACAGGTTTATCAGCAGGCTTTTGTTCTTTGTCACAATTATCAGAAATGTACAGAAGAAAAAAATTATGATATTTGATTTTCTGCATCCTATCCAATAAATAGAAATGTACTCATTCATTTAAATATACCTTTACTTGAACTGAAATTGCTAAATTGCTTTTGAGTAATTGATGGGTTTATTATGAAATAAACATTGTAATATTCTTCAAATGTATTACCAAAGGCTTTATCAATGTTATTGCAATTTGTTAATTATCATCGCATGTGCAACGATACAATGAGAAACTTTGGTTTGTGTGCTATCCAGGCAAATTACACCACAGATGAGTGAAGTGAGAAAAGAAACCGAGTGCAGAATATAGTGTGAACGCTACAGAGAAAATGCAGATTAAACAAAAGTGTAAGGGGTGCAACAAGTTAGATTTGAAGATTGGGAATTTATCCTTAGCATATTGGGGTGGCTCAATGGTGCAGCGGTAGAGTCGCTGCCTTAGAACGCCAAAGACCTGGGTTCGAATCTGACTGTGGGTGCTGTCAGTATGGAGTTTATACGTTCTCCCTGTGACTGTGTGGGTTTTCTCCGGGTGCTCCAGTCTCCTCTCGCTCTCCAAAGATGTACAGATTTGTAGGTTAATTGACTTCTGCATATTGTACATTTCCCCTATGGTGTAGGATAGTGCTAGTATACGGGGTGATCATTGGTCGGCGCGGACTTGGTGGGCTGAAGGATCTGTTTCAATGCTGTATCTCTAAAGACTAAAGACTAATGAGGTCTATTCAAGCTTCTGCTAACTACATGGAAGAAGCTGTTCCTGAATATGGTAGTACAAGAATTTGTGACTTCTGCCTGAGGCATGAGGGGAGAGGAGGGAATGACTGGTGTGTGAGTGGTCCTTTAGATGTATCCTATCAGGATGGATTGTAGCTTGGTCCAGAACCAGGGGCCACAGTTTAAGAATAAGGGGTAAGCTATTTAGAACAGAGACGAGGAAACATTTTTTCTCACAGACAGTTGTGAATGTGGAATTCTCTGCCTCAGAGGGCAGTGGAGGATGGGTCTCTGGATACTTTCTAGAGAGGGCTAGATAGGGCTCTTAAAGATAGCGGAGTCAGGGAATATGGGGAGAAGGTAGGACTGGGTACTGATTGGGGATGATCAGCCATGATCACATTGAATGGCGGTGCTGGCTCGAAGGGCCGAATGGCCTACTCCTGAACCTATTGTCTATTGGCAGGGCAACTGAATCTTCCCAAGATCAATAAATCGCAGACTTTTGTGTATACAGTAGATCCCAGTTCACCATGAGAACCATCCACCTCTCCCCTCCCTCCCCATTCACTCCATCTATGCCTGAGGACATCAGCCAACATAATCAAGGACCATCTTCATTCCCTCTTCCCCCCCCCTTCCCTGGCTGAAGATACAAAAGCTTGAAAGCACGTGTCACCAGATTCAGGAACAGTTTGTTCTCCTGCTGTTATCAGACTACTGAATGGCCCTCACATAAGGTAGGAAATAGTCCCCATCTTCCAACCTACCCCATTGCAGACCCGGGACATTTTCCCTGTTACTGTAATGCTATAATGCTATAAACAGTTTATTCTGCACTCTAGTGTTTTTCTCGTTACACTACCTGTTGTCCTTGCGTATGACATGATTGTACCCATATATAGTCCAATTTGACTGAGCAAATAATATTTTTCAGTGAACCTCAGTGCATATTACATTAATAAACTAATACCAATAATAATACAGAAACAGTGACATTCTAGGCTGAAGGGCATGTTCCTATGCTGTACTGTGCTATGTTCAGTGTTAGAAGTAGCAATCGGCTATTTGACCTGTTCAGCCTATCCTGCTATTCAACATGATCATGGCTGATCATTGGTCTCGTGCATCATGTTTCTGCACTAACTCCATTTCTCTTGACTCCTTTAAAATCGAGAAACTATCTATCTCTGTTCTGAATGCAAAATACAGTATATATCCACAGCCCTCCAGCACAGAGAAACCCAAAGATTCATGGGCCTGTCCCACTTAGGCGACTAGGCTGTCGCCACATGGTCGCTGGTTGTCGCCTGTACGGTCGCGAGTAGTCTCCTCAGTCGCCCAAAGAGTCGTAACGTTTTTCTGGTCGCCGCTGGATTTTCAACATGTTGAAAAATTTTCGGAGACAGTCGGCGACCGTGGGTTTGATACCAATGAGCGTAGCTTGACTTCTCCTGACGTAGGTGCTGTTGTAGCTGTCGCCAGGTTAACGTAGGTAGTCGCCAGGTGACATAGGTTGTCACTGGTGCTGATTTTGTTTTTTTTGTTGTTGTTAAAGTATGATTCTATTTCAAATTTTATGTCAAAGAGGGGTCCAGTCGTCGTTTTATCGGCGACCAGCTACGACTATGACAGTCGCCGGCAGTCGCCTAAAAATAGCCTAAGTGGGACAGGCCCATTACTATACTGTGAATGAAGACTTTCTCCTCCTTTAATTACTACATGGCATATAACTAATTCTGAAACTTGCGTATTAGAAGTTCTCAAAAACGAAATGGAAATGTTATTTTTATTAAGCATCCTTGGAGTCTGGATCATAATGAAAATGAGGGTTGGTGTTGAAGGCCTTGTTGGAAGTACAACCATGTCTTTCAAAAGACAGTAAAGATATTACACCTGAAATTGATCATGCAGCAGTGAGTTGCTGCAGCTGATTTACTGTAGAACGCACCATCCAAGGTGCAGTTTTGTTTATTCTGATGGTGGTTGTTTTGATGCCTTCAACATGGGAATCCAAGAATCTCACAGGAGTTTCATTTCGATCAACAGAAAGATCAGCTGGCAGCACCTCTGGTCAGAAGCCAGTAGTTTGCTGCACCCTATTATATAATCCAAACTGGCACATCATGTCAGTAATCGAGGATAGACACAAAAAGCTGGAGTGACTCAGCAGGACAGGCAGCATCTCTGGAGGGAAGGAATGGGTGATGTTTTGGGTTGAGACCCTTCTTCAGACTGGTTTGGGATAAGGGAAACGAGAGATGTAGGAGATGATGTAGAGAGATAAAGATCAATGAATGCAAAAAGTAATGATGATAAAGGAATCAGGCCATTATTAGCTGTTTGTTACGTGAAAATGAGAAGCTAGTGCAACTTGGGTGGAGGAGGGATAGAGAGAGAGGGAATGCCGGGGCTACCTGAAGTTAGAGAAATCAAAAGTCATACCACTGGGTTGTGAGCTGCCCAAGTGAAATATGAGATGCTGTTCTTCCAATTTGTGGTTAGCCTCACTCTTACCATGGAGGAGACCTAGGATAGATAGGTCTGTGTGGGAATGGGAAGGAGAATTAAAGTGTTTAGCAACCGGGAGATCAGGTAGGCTCAGGCGGACTGAGCGAAGGTGTTTGACGAAACGATTGCCCAGTGTACGTTTGGTCTCGCCAATGTATAAGCTCTGAGTTCCACAATCTCAGAGGTGACATGTTTCAGAAAAAAATGTGCAACTGAATCCCTGTTTGTATGTTCAACTACTGTATATTAAAGCAGACACATGGACAGGCAGGGAATGGAGGACTATGGACCATGTTCAAGCAGAGGAGATCAATTTAATTTGGCATCATGGTCGGCACAGACACGGTGGGCTCAACGGCCTGTTCCTGTGCTGTATGTTTCTCTGCTTCTATTTAAAAGATATAATGGCATTTGTTAGGGATGAGTCCGGCGTCTCCTGGCATCCTGCCCAATATCTAATCCTCAAATAATAGATGAACTGATTGTTCAGCTCAATAACATTTGGGGATCTTGAAACAACAGAGTAGGGAGCAGGAATAAGCTGCTTGACCACTTGAGCCTGCTTGGGGTATTTAATACAATCATATCTGAGCTGATTGTAACCTCAACTGCATTATGAATATTTCCACAATGATCTTCCACCCTCTTGTTGATCAAGAATCTACTTAATCTGTCTTAAAATATTAAAAAAATATTTATCTTCCAACATTCTTTGAGGTGATCCAAAGAATCATGACCCATGGAGAGCGAAAATAAATCATCCCATCTATGTCTCAAATAGGGTCCCCCTTATTTTTAAAGATGTCCCCCCAGTTTCAGATACCTCCAGAGGAACTGCCCTCTCCACATCCACCCTGTCCACACATTTTGTTGAGTGGATATTATCTTTTGCTTACAAACACCTTTCGGTTCTAAAGTCAAGATCTTGATGTGAGATGCATTGGTCAGGGAGAAAACATTAACAAAGGTTCATCTATGCAGTGATTTTTGCATTGGCAGCATTAGTATCAATTCCCCAGCGCTTGAAGTGTCTACCATATGACTCTGGCACCTATGGGAAGGCAGATCACTGCCGTTTGAAAATCAAGTCTTCAAAATTGGCATCAAGCTCATAGTCTGGCCTGGTAAACGTTGATTAGTCTCTATGCACTCAACAATGAAGGAAGGGACGACCACACGAGGTAGTAAATAAAAGAACCGTAGTTGTCATTTGCTTGACTCACGAGAGAGGGAGAGGTTGGACTTTTAGACCCTGACTTTCAGTGCCGAAACTCAGCAAAATACAGAGAAATCAAGTCCTTGCCAGGAGAGATAACCATCAACATGACATGATAATCTTTGCACAGATGCTTTCTAACTTCCCGAGTATTTATAATATTTATCATTGGCCACGTTTGGACTCTATAGGGCAGGGATATTTCAACAGCTTGATGAAGGATATGGATCATGTACAGGTGGATGAGCTCAGTTTAGGAAGGAACTGCAGATGTTGGTTTAAACCGAAGATAGACACAAAAAGCTGGACTAACTCAGTAGGGAGGTAACTCAGTAACTCAGCAGAGAAGGCGACTGAGCGGAGGTGTTCAGCGAAACGATCGCCGAGCCTGCGCTTGGTCTCGCCGATGTACAGGAGTTGACACCTGGAACAGCGGATACAATAGATGAGGTTGGAGGAGGTGTAATTGAATCTTTGCCTCACCTGAAAAGACTGTTGGGGTCTTTAGGTGGAGTCGAGGGGGGAGGTAAAGGGACAGGTGTTACATCTCATGCAGTTGCAGGGGAAAGTACCTGGGGAGGGGGTGGTTTGGGTGGGAAGGGACAAGTTCACCAGGGAGTTGCGGAGGAAATGGTCTCTGCAGAAAGCAGAAAAGTGTGGAGATGGGAAGATGTGGCCAGTAGTGGGATCTTGATGATATGTTTGACTGGGATCAACAGTTCAAGCTCTAGAACCCAGTCTGCAACTACAGACTGATCTTTAATTTGATCACACTTTGATCTTTAAGTCAGTCCTAAACAAGCACCAGAATGTTATCACAAAAAGTGGCAGAGGTCCCACTGCCTCATCAATTTAATTGGAAATATAGTTATTGAATGAAGCCCAGGACCCGTGACCAGCTCAGGAACAGGCACTTTATCCCACCGCCCCAAGATGAACATCGCACTTAACTATATATTGGAAAAGTAGTTGTTAACATGTTTAAAAGCTACATTCAGCAATCTATGTTTGGTTTAAAATCATATCAGCAGATGACTCGCTCTCAAAATATGTTCATCGTTCATTTAAATTCCAAACACAGGACCCATGATTTTCCCGAACCCACATAACTCCACCTTCCAAATGTTCTGGCATGCAACACTGAAGACAAAGATCAGTGATTAATGATGTCCTCCATTACATCATGGGCAGTTTTAATGATTAAACTTGTCAAGAAATGCTATCAGACTATTGAAGCAGTGTTGCTGACAGCATTTAAGAAGTATCTAGAAGTTAAATTGCCTGGGCACAGAAAACTATGTGGTCAAGTGCTGAGTGAGGGGATTAACACACATGGGTGCCAACTGGTCAGCAAGGACATGATGGGCCGCATGGCCTGTTTCCATGCTGATCATTGACTCTATCCCTATTTTGAAATTCCATTCTTGATTCTGGCTCACTTGTCATAGCTGCACTTTCTAACAAAGATCAGTACTTTGAGGCATTTAAGACCAGGAATCCTGACTGATTTCCTGGAAGGACTGCAGACGATTTTTAAACTCACAGTTGCTGCCCTTGGTGTTAGCTAACAAATTACCCGCATGGAATTGACCCGTGAGATTCAGAACTCTGCATTTATTCTCAAGGTCAATGGAACTCGCCTGTAAATGTTCTTATCACCAGATAGCCTGTTCATAGCCACCCTTACTGACAAACTTGGTATCTCCACATTCATGCAATTTCATAGCAGCTCATTACTTAACCAATAACCCTCGCTAATATGTCCTTATGATTATTCAATACAGTACAAAATCATTAGGTATCAAGTTTTTGTTAAACTTTCAGTAACATGATACCAATAAGAATCTACAGTGCTATCTCAACATTCGATGTTTCATCTAATCATTTTATTTTAAGTTATTTTTACAATATTTTTCATACTTATTTAAGTTTTTAAGCAAAGTTATAACCTTCATACTATGTAACCTATGCCACAGCTTGGATTGTAAAAGTGGTACTATTTAACAAACAATACTAAATATAAGTTATTCCCATTTTTAGTTACAACGCCTTAAAAACCTGCAAACATCATGTTTAATTTCAATTTCAAACTTAGTTAACTATTACAAAACCTCGTCAGGTATTCTATTCGTTTGGATAAACAGTAGATTTTTATACTTGTAGCACGGGTTAAGAAGAGAACATAAACATTACCTTTCCTTTAAAAAGATTCTGAAATCAGCCAAGAATGGTGTTTTAAAAGTCTTTTTGCGTGAGATGAAAGAAATAATGGGAACCAAAGAACAGTGAGTTTTCAGCAAACAACCACATGCTAATTGCCTGTTATCTGAGCCTCAGTTATGCAAGAGAGGTCTGGTGGATATCGTTGCCTGGTACTGTGCCTCTGATATATGTTCCCTTCATATTAGAAATATTATGGAAATGCTTAAGATACTGAGCTTTGATTGTGGGCTATTCCATTTAATATAATGCATTTACAAATGCATGTTGAAATTTCTTTTTAGTTATTTTGAAAGTAAAAATTCTAATAATTAATGTTTAACTTTGGAATTTAAACAGCATGTGTTATATTGGTGAATATTCTATTGCATTGTTCCTAATAAAGTTGAGAACATTCTGTTTTTTAATACAACTTCAATATCATAAATTCCAGAGCTCTGCACAGTGAAAGGTCTCTTGTTCCTCACCCCAGATCTATCAACACTTAATGTTATGTTTCCTTCCTCAGCAGGTTATTTCCACACCCAAAAGCAAGTCTCTACTTTAATCCTGGTTCTATCCCCACCCACGAGGGAATGTTGTGTACTCTGCTCCACAAAGTCGTGTCTCACTCCCTGTTCTCCCGTCTCAGCCCTCCAGCTAGAAGGTTTCACGGTCTATCATATGGTATCATGATGCGGAGTGGTGTCATGGGGAAAAAGGAGAGGTGCAGCATCTGCCTCATGGTAAACCAGTCATGGTGCTCAGACGTGGTGGTCTGGTCCAACTCCTGCTCCCCACACCTGGAACATCTAGTAGTGAGGTGTTGTCCCTTCTACCTCCCAATGGAACACACCTCCATCATCATGATTGCGGTCTACATCCTGCCCCAGGCAGACGTTCGGCTAGGAGTGTACGAACTGCATGCCATAGTCAACAAACACCAAACGGCATATGCCAATGTCATAACCGGGGACTTCAACAGGGCTAGGTTGAAGAGGTCACTACCACAGGGTGTCTGTCCTGTAGCATAAAAGGATCAAACACTCGAGACAAACACTCTTTGGGGCGGTACAGAGGCGTAGTGGCAGAGCCACTGCCTTACACCGCCAGAGACTCGGGTTCGATCCTGATGACAGGTGGTTGTCTGTATGGAGTTTTTACGTCCTCCAGTGACCTGCATGGGGTTTCTCCGAGCTCTTCGGTTTCCTCCCACACTCCCTACAGGTTGTTTAAGAAGGAACTGCAGATGCTGGCAAAATCGAAGGTAGACAAAAATGCTGGAGAAACTCAGCGGGTAAGGCAGCATCTATGGAGCGAAGGAAATAGGCAACGTTTCGGGTCGAGACCCTTCTTCAGACCCGAAACGTGAAACTTCTCGACCCGAAACGTTGCCTATTTCCTTCGCCCCATAGATGCTGCTTGGTATTAGTAGACTGGCCAATGTTGAAGGACTCGGTAAATGAATATGCCACAATTATCATCATCTACATTAGGAAATGTATGGGGAAGTGTGTATCCACCAAAATCATCCAAAATGTTCCCTAACCACAAGGGCAATCATTGGTATACTTGGCTGCATTCTTCAAACTTGTGCGGACCAACTGGTTGGAGTCTTTACGTACATCTTCAACCTTTCATTATGAAGGCACGAGGTCCCCACCTGCTATAAAGGGAAATTTTAGTTTAGTTTAGTTCAGAGATACAGCATGGAAACAGGCCCTTCGGCCCACCGAGTCCATGCTGACCAATGATCACCCGTACACGAGTTCTATCCTAAACTCAAGGGACAATTAACAGGAGCCAATTAAACCACGTCTTTAGAGTGTGGAAAGAAACTGGAGCACCCAGAAAAAATTCACGTGGCCACAGGGATGGCACAATGGGCTAAGTGTTCGGCTGGCAACCGGAAGGTAGCCGGTTCGAATCCCGCTTGGAGTGCATACTGTCGTTGTATCCTTGGGCAAGACACTTCACCCACCTTTGCCTGTGTGTGAATGTGTGTGAATGTGTGTGAGTGACTGGTGGTGGTCGGAGGGGCCGTAGGCGCAGATTGGCAGCCACGCTTCCGTCAGTCTGCCCCAGGGCAGCTGTGGCTACAGAAGTAGCTTACCACCCCCGAGTGTGACTGAGGAGTGAATGAATAATGCGATGTAAAGCGCCTTGAGTATTAGAAAGGCGCTATATAAATCCCATCCATTATTATGTTATTATTAACATACAAACTATCGAGCAGAACAAAATCAGGCAGAAAAAAAAGTGCTTGAAGAATGTATATCTCCATTGTAACCTCTTAATTGCAAATGTATTTTTGGAGGACATGGATAGGTGACATTTGGGGTTGGGATACTTCATCAGACTGAGAGAGAAGGAGAACTCCTTCTAGGTTGGCCTACATTGAAGAGATTTCACAATGGAGCAGTAAAATGGAGACGCAAGGAACCGCAGATGCTGGTTTACCAAAAAAGTCACAAAGTGCTGGAGTTAGTCAATGGGTCAGGCAGCATCTCGGGAGGACTGGTTTTAAACTGAATAAGGGGGGGGTGGGGTGTCGAATGGGATAGTGGAGGATGGAGTTAAAGGGAAAGGGTTTCTTAAATGTGTGAGCGTAGAGACAGAGGGGTGTAAAATGAGGGTAGAAGCAATAGGTAGCAAGGTGAAAAGTAAAAGTGGCAGGCAGACAAAACCAGGGCAAAAATCAAAAAGGGCCACATTTCAACATAATTGCATAAGGGGTAAGAGTGTTGTGAAAACAAGCCTGAAGGCTTTGTGTCTCAATGCAAGGAGCATTCGTAATAAGGTGGATGAGTTGAATGTGCAGATAGCTATTAATGACTATGATATAGTTGGGATCACGGAGACATGGCTCCAGGGTGACCAAGGCTGGGAGCTGAACATCCAGGGATATTCAATATTCAGGAGGGATAGAGAGAAAGGAAAAGGAGGTGGGGTAGCGTTGCTGATTAGAGAGGAGATTAACGCAATGGAAAGGAAGGACATTAGTTTGGAGGATGTGGAATCGGTATGGGTAGAGCTGCGAAACACTAAGGGGCAGAAAACGCTGGTGGGTGTTGTGTACAGGCCACCTAACAGTAGTAGTGAAGTTGGAGATGGTATCAAACAGGAAATTAGAAATGCGTGCGACAAAGGCAAAACAGTTATAATGGGTGACTTCAATCTACATATAGATTGGGTGAATCAAATTGGCAGGGGTGCTGAGGAAGAGGATTTCTTGGAATGTATGCGGGATAGTTATCTTAATCAACATGTAGAGGAACCAACGAGAGAGCAGGCTATTTTAGACTGGGTATTGAGTAATGAGGAAGGGTTAGTTAGCAGTCTTGTTGTACGTGCCCCCTTGGGCAAGAGTGGTTGAGTTCTTCATTAGGATGGAGAGTGACATTGTTAATTCAGAAACAATGGTTCTGAACTTAAAGAAAGGTAACTTTGAGGGTATGAGACGTGAATTGGCCAAGATTGACTGGCAATTAATTCTAAAAGGGTTGACGGTGGATATGCAATGGAAGACATTTAAAGACTGCATGGATGAACTACAAAAATTGTTCATCCCAGTTTGGCAAAAGAATAAATCAGGGAAGGTAGTGCATCCGTGGATAACAAGGGAAATCAGGGATAGTATCAAAGCGAAGGATGATGCGTACAAATTAGCCAGAAAAAGCAGCATACCGGAGGACTGGGAGAAATTCTGAGACCAGCAGAGGAGGACAAAGGGCTTAATTAGGAAAGGAAAAATAGATTATGAAAGAAAACTGGCAGGGAACATAAAAACTGACTGCAAAAGTTTTTATAGATATGTGAAAAGAAAGAGATTAGTCAAAACAAATGTAGGTCCCTTGCAGTCAGAAACAGGTGAGTTGATCATGGGGAACAAGGATATGGTGGACCAATTGAATAACTACTTTGGTTCCGTCTTCACTAAGGAAGACATAAATAATCTGCCGGAAATAGCAGGGGACCGCGGGTCAAAGGAGTTGGAGGAATTGAGTGAAATCCAGGTTAGCCGGGAAGTGGTGTTGGGTAAATTGAATGGATTAAAGGCTGATAAATCCCCAGGGCCAGATAGGCTGCATCCCAGAGTATTAAGGAAGTAGCTCCAGAAATAGTGGATGCATTAGTAATAATCTTTCAAACTGGAGGACGAGACAGATGTTCGGCAGCTGTGGCAGGGTCTGAATGCAATCACCTCCTACAAGGCAAAACCAGGAGGCAGCTCGAATGCCGGTGTAACATCACTCCCTGACGAGCTCAATGCGTTTTACGCACGCTTTGACAGGGAGAATACTGATGTGCCTTCCCGATCCCCCATTCGCTGCGATGGCATTTCAGTCTCAGTCACAGAGGCCGATGTCAGGAAATCCTTCAGAGGGGTGAACCCCCGAAAAGCACCTGGTCCTGATGGTATACCCGGTCGTGTTCTAAAAACCTGTGCGGACCAACTGGCGGGAGTTTTTACGGACATTTTCAACCTCTCACTTCTGAGGTCTGAGGTCCCCACCTGCTTTAAAAGGGCATCAATTATACCGGTGCCCAAGAAGAGTAAGGTGACATGCCTCAATGACTATCGACCAGTGGCACTAACGCCAGTGGTGATGAAGTGCTTTGAGAGGTTGATCATGGAGCAAATCAACTCCTACATCGACAAAAACCTGGACCCACTGCAGTTCGCGTACCGCCACAACAGATGCGATCTCGCTGGCCCTCCACTCCGCACTGGACCACTTGGACAACAAAAACTCATATGTCAGGCTGTTATTCATTGATTACAGCTCGGCATTTAACACAATCATCCCCTCCAAACTGGTTACCAAACTCGCAGAACTGGGTCTCTGCGCATCCCTCTGCAACTGGATCCTTGACTTCCTCGTCCACAGACCACAGTCTGTTCGTATTGGTGGAAATGTGTCAGCCTCAATAACAATCAGCACGGGAGCACCTCAAGGCTGCGTGCTCAGCCCCCTGCTGTACTCACTCTATACCCATGACTGCGTAGCGAACCACAGTGCGAACTCCATCATCAAGTTCGCTGACGACACCACTATTGTGGGGCGTATCACTGATGGGGATGAGTCAGAGTACAGAAGAGAGATCGAGCAACTGTCCATATGGTGCCAGCGCAATAACCTGGCCCTCAACACCAGCAAAACCAAGGAACTGATTGTGGACTTTGGAAGGAGTAGGAGGGGGACCCACAGCCCCATTTATATCAACGGGTCGATGGTTGAAAGGGTCAAGAGCTTCAAATTCCTGGGCGTGCACATCTCTGAAGATCTTTCCTGGTCCGAGAACACTAATGCAATCATCAAAAAAGCACATCAGCGCCTCTACTTCCTGAGAAGATTACGGAGAGTCGGATTGTCAAGGAAGACTCTCTCTAACTTCTACAGGTGCACAGTCGAGAGCATGCTGACCGGTTGCATCGTGGCTTGGTTTGGCAATTTGAGCGCCCTGGAAAGGAAAAGACTACAAAAAGTAGTAAACACTGCCCAGTCCATCATCGGCTCTGACCTTCCTTCCATCGAGGGGATTTATCGCAGTCGCTGCCTCAAAAAGGCTGGCAGTATCATCAAAGACCCACACCATCCTGGCCACACACTCATCTCCCTGCTACCTTCAGGTAGAAGGTACAGGAGCCTGAAGACTGCAACAACCAGGTTCAGGAATAGTTACTTCCCCTCAGCCATCAGGCTATTAAACCTGGCTCGGACAAAACTCTGATTATTACCAACCACTTTCTGTTATTTGCACTATCAGTTTATTTATTCATGTGTGTATATATTTATATCATGGTATATGGACACATTTATCTGTTTTGTAGTAAATGCCTACTATTTTCTGTGTGCTTAAGCAAAGCAAGAATTTCATTGTCCTATACAGGGACACATGACAATAAACTCACTTGAACTTGAACTTGAAAACTCTTTAGATTCTGGAGTAGTTCCTGAGGATTGGCGGGTAGCAAACGTAACCCCACTTTTTAAGAAGGGAGGGAGAGAGAAAACGGGGAATTACAGACCAGTTAGTCTAACATCGGTAGTGGGGAAACTGCTAGAGTCAGTTATTAAAGATGGGATAGCAGCACATTTGGAAAGTGGTGAAATCATTGGACAAAGTCAGCATGGATTTACAAAAGGTAAATCATGTCTGACGAATCTTATAGAATTTTTCGAGGCTGTAACTAATAGCGTGGATAGGGGAGAACCAGTGGATGTGGTGTATCTGGACTTCCAGAAGGCTTTCGACAAAGTCCCACAAAAGAGATTAGTATACAAACTTAAAGCACACGGCATTGAGGGTTCAGTATTGATGTGGATAGAGAACTGGCTGGCAAACAGGAAGCAAAGAGTAGGAGTAAACGGGTCCTTTTCACAATGGCAGGCAGCGACTAGTGGGGTACCGCAAGGCTCAGTGCTGGGACCCCAGCTATTTACAATATATATTAATGATCTGGGTGAGGGAATTGAAGGCAATATCTCCAAGTTTGCGGATGACACTAAGCTGGGGGGCAGTGTTAGCTGTGAGGAGGATGCTAGGAGATTGCAAGGTGACTTGGATAGGTTGGGTGAGTGGGCAAATGTTTGGCAGATGCAGTATAATGTGGTTAAATGTGAGGTTATCCATTTTGGTGGCAAAAACAGGAAAGCAGACTATTATCTAAATGGTGGCCGACTAGGAAAAGGGGAGATGCAGCGAGACCTGGGTGTCATGGTACACCAGTCATTGAAAGTAGGCATGCAGGTGCAGCAGGCAGTGAGAAAGCGAATGGTATGTTAGCTTTCATAGCAAAAGGATTTGAGTATAGGAGCAGGGAGGTTCTACTGCAGTTGTACAGGGTCTTGGTGAGACCACACCTGGAGTATTGCGTACAGTTTTGGTCTCCAAATCTGAGGAAGGACATTATTGCCATAGAGGGAGTGCAGAGAAGGTTCACCAGACTGATTCCTGGGATGTCAGGACTGTCTTATGAAGAAAGACTGGATAGACTTGGTTTATACTCTCTAGAATTTAGGAGATTGAGAGGGGATCGTATAGAAACTTACAACATTCTTAAGGGGTTGGACAGGCTAGATGCAGGAAGATTGCTCCCGATGTTGGGGAAGTCCAGGACAAGGGGTCACAGCTTAAGGATAAGGGGGAAATCCTTTAAAACCGAGATGAGAAGCACTTTTTTCACACAGAGAGTGGTGAATCTCTGGAACTCTCTGCCACAGAGGGTAGTCGATGCCAGTTCATTGGCTATATTTAAGAGGGAGTTAGATGTGGCCCTTGTGGCTAAGGGGATCAGAGGGTATGGAGAGAAGGCAGGTACGGGATACTGAGTTGGATGATCAGCCATGATCATATTGAATGGCGGTGCAGGCTCAAAGGGCCGAATGGCCTACTCCTGCACCTAATTTCTATGTTTCTATGTTTCTATGACATGGATAGGTGATGTTTTCAGTCTTCCACAAACGGAGTTACTCCAGCACTTTGCGTCTTTGTTGGTAAACCAGCATTTGCAGTTCCTTGTTTCTGCAATCATATTTTCTTCATTTTACAGTCAAATTTAAAACAGGAGCATTTAGAAGCTCTGATTGTTTGCTTACTTGGGCTTTACATCCCATTTTCCATTTACGCAAATAAAAATGAAAATCTCTTGTGCCTTGCGGCAGATAAAGAGACTGACAGTTTTGACGTGTGAGTGCCCGAATATTATAACAAACAAATATGTTGGAGTCCATAAAGTATTATCAGTTCTCTCATGGAAAGAAAAACACAAACAAAACCACATCTGTGACTGTAGTCTTACTTTGTCAGCCTGGAGAGTCGAATGGTACACATGTACCACTTGCAAGAACAAAACAAGTTATGCAACTATGGCATAGACAAATAAATCGAACACATTCATTACATATAAACAATACGATACGATAGAACTTTATTTATCCCAGGGGGGAAATTGATCTGCCAACAGTCATAAAAACAAAAAAAACACAAAATACATGAGACATAAAATTAAAGTGATGAATAGAAAAGTTTGGGGGGGGGGGGGGGGTTGCAAAGATTGGTGGGGGGGGGGGGGGGAGAGGGGGGGGAGGGGGGTGGTCAGTCTCTGTCTCAGTCTACCCCACAACAGGAGGGGGAGGAGCTGTACAATTTGATAGCCACAGGGAAGAAGGATCCCCTGTGGCGTTCTGTGCTGCATCTTTGTGGAACCAGTCTGTTGCTGAAGGTACTCCTCAGGTTGACCAGTGTGTCACGGAGGGGGTGAGCTGTATTGTCCAGGATGCTCTGCAGTTTGAGGAGTTTCCTCCCCTCCAAGACCTTCTCCCATGAATCCAACTCCAACCCCAGGAAGGAGCCAGCCTTCCTGATGAGTTTGTTAATTCTATTGGTGTCCGCAGCCTTCGCTCTGCTGCCCCACCACACGACAGCGAAGATGATGGCGCTGGCTACCACCGATTGCAGCATCTTATTGCAGATGTTGAAGGAGCGGAGCCTTCCCAAAAAGAACAGCCGGCTCTGTCCCTTCTTGTACAGAGCCTCTTGTACAGAGCCTCAGGGTTCCTGGACCAGTTCACTGTCTGGGTACACTCCAAGGTATTTGTACTCCTTGGTAAACTCCCTGGTAACATGATGAGAGCATTTTACATTGAATCAAACAAATAAGAGAGGGAATTGCTTTTAAAAGTATTTTGCCAGCACTGCCAGGAAATAAATATCTATTTCAGCTTTTAATCTTCATGCTTAAAGTCAAGTGCTTAATTATCATATGTACGAACAGTGGAACAATGAAATTATTACTTGCAACAGTTTAAGGGCCTCATAAATGCAATACAGACAAGATAAATAATATACATGTTTTTATTATTAAATTAATAACCACAGTCCTAGTACCACAAAAAGCTGAAAACAAAGAGATGGCCCATAGATGTTCATAGTTGCTGAGGTTAGTGTTGTGTAGTGTTCAAGAGGTTGACCAATCTTGGATTGCTTTCTCTGGAAGCTGAGAGGAGATCTGATCAAAGTATATAACATTTTGAGAGACATAGATAGGGTAGACAGTGACGAGGGCATAGCTTTGTGAGGGTTTAAAGAGATTGTGTGGGGCATGTTATTTTTACAGAGAGTGCTGGGTGCCTGGAACATGGCGCTGTGGTGATGGTGGAGACAGACAAGATAATGTAATTTAAGGGGCTTTTACATGGGCATTGTAAATGCTTCTTAAAGCTAATGCGGTGAATTGAGGAATGTTGATCACGCGTCAGCGTTTAACTTGGCCTCAAAATAACAGTACATGTTTGCCAGCTTCAGTTTTGGAAAGAAATGGATGAATATACTGTAATGTTCTCTGCCAGGTCTCCCTTGCTGTTTAGAGTTCCCAAGGCTTGCAGCTTGGAGTAGTATTTCATCATTGCAGCAGTTATCAATATTACAGTGGGAAAATGTCAAAGGATTCTGCTGTGATGCGAACATATTCCCAGGTGCTTAATAAAACAACTGCAAAACAACACATTCCCAACCTTTACCCAACACCTGGTACCTTATGTTGTTAATTAACTGCTCATTTCTTCATAAATTCATACTGATTTTCCTCTTCACAACAAACCAAGTCAACAGTTCCTGGGCTACACATCTAAACAGTATTTAACGTTGTAGATGAATATGCAACATATTTCTCCAGTATTTTCAAAAAGTGCAGAACAAAAGGCAAATCCAGTTTAATCCAGATAAATGTGAGGTGTTATAAATTTGCAAACTTGCATCAGAGTAGAACCATGACAGAGAATGGTCAGGCCCTGGGGAATGTTGTAGAGCAGAGGGATTTAAGGAGTACAAGCACATAGTTCCCTGAAAGTGGTGCCACAGGTAGATAAGATGGTGAAGCTTTTGGCATGCTTGCTTTCATTAGTCATAATAATAATAATAATAATGCATTTTATTTGCTGGCGCCTTTCTGGACACCCAAGGACACCTTACAGGACATAAAATCACAATACATTTATCAATATTAAAATCAAGTTGATTAAAAACAAAAAAAAAAAAACAAAAAAAAAATACACAAAACATTTTAAGTTATTAAAATCAGGGTGAACATGGTGGAAGTTATGTCGGGTATGCTAATCTAAACAGGTGTGTTTTGAGTTGTGATTTGAATTGATCGATAGTGTCCAGGTGACGGATGGGAGGTGGGAGAGTGTTCCAGAGACGTGGGGCAGAGCAGCTGAAGGCTCTGGCACCCATGGTGCTGAGTCTAAATGTGTATTGAATATCAGTATTGATATTGAAGTTAGGACATTATCACAAGGTCATAAGATCAAAAGTGCTAGATGCAGAATTAGGCCATTCGGCCCATCAAGTCTACTCCGCCATTCAATCATGGCAGATCTATCTCTCCCTCTTAACCCCATTCTCCTGCCTTCTCCCCATAACCTCCAATATCCGTACTAATCACGAATCTATCTATCTCTGCCTTAAATATATCCACTGACTTGGCCTGCACAGCATTCTATGGCAAAGGATTCTACAGATCCACCACCCTCTGACTAAGGACATTTCTCCTCATCTCCTAAAAGAACGTCCTTTAATTCTGTGGCTAGGACCTCTAGTCCTAGACTCTCCCACTAGTGGAAACATCATCTCCACATCCACTCTATCCAAGCCTTTCACTATTCTGTACATTTCAATGCGATCCCCCCTCATTATTCTAAATTCCAGCGAGTACAGACCCAGTTCCGTCAAACGCTCATTATACGTTAACCTACTCATTCCTGGGATCATTCTTGTAAACCTCCTCTGGACCCTCTCCAGAGCCAGCACATCCTTCCTCAGATATGGTGCCCAAAATTGCTCACAATATTGTAAATGCGGCCTGACCCGTGCCTTATAGAGCCTCAGCATTACATCCATGTTTTTATATACAAGCCCTCTCAAAATAAATGGTAGTATTGCATTTGCTTTCTTTACTACCGATTCGACTTGCAGATTAACTTTTTGCAAAATCCTGCACCAGCACTCCCAAATGCCTTTGCACCTCTGATTTCTGGATTCTCTCCCCATTTAGAAAAGAATCTATGCCTTTATTGCTGTATTAGTTGTAATTGGGAACAATAGTTGGATGTTGGTGAGGCCACACTTGAAGTACTGTGTTCAGGTTTGGTCACCCTGCTATGGGAAAGATGCTTTAACCTGGAAAGAGTGCAGAGAAGACTTCTGAGAATGTTGCCAGGATTCCAGGGCTTAAACTGTAGGGCAAGATTGGGCGGGCCAGGATTTTATCCCTTTGAGTGCCGGAGGCTGAGGGGTGATCTGATGGAGGAGTCTAGAACTAGAGGGCATAGATTTAAGGTCAGAGAGGAAATTTTAATAGGAAACTGAGGGACAATTGTTTCCACACCGAGAGTGGTCGGTATATGGAATAAACTGCCAAAGGAAGTTGCTAATGCCGTGGAAATAACAAGTAGATTGGAACATGGATAGGAAAATGTTCAAAGGGATATGGGTGAATGTGACTAGCTTAGATGGGACATGTTGGTTTGCTTGGAGGAGACTCACCAAAAGGCTTGTTTCCATGCTGTACGACACTATGACTCTAATGAAGAGCATTTTTATATTTTGGTGTGAATAAAGCAATCACTGCAAGCAAAATCCAGATAGCCAACAATTAATTTCATGCCTGGGAACATTAAAAACAAAAATTAACATGGAGAAGTTTGAATGTTGCATTTTGGCGAGTTAAACCGGGGTTTGATATACAGTAAATGACAAGTCCCTGGAGAATGTTGTGGAATGGAGAGACCTCAGGTTACAGGTACACTAGTAGAAAAATCCTCTCCGCATCCACTCTACCCGGGCCTTTCACAAAATTACGGCAATTTCCAAATGCAGCAGCTATGCCATTAGGCCTATGTTGATGGGGATAACCGCAAGTGAAACTGTGGGCAGCATGTTTCTGAACAAAACATCTGATTTTGCTCTTCAAGAACACCACTGAACAGAACAATTAAATGTTCTAACTAGAAAAAAGTTTATCTGGTCATACAACCCAAAAGCCCACGTAGCATCCTGCTGAACCTCTCTTTCCACCCTTTCATACTTAAAGACATCCTTTCTTAAAACTGGGTGACTCGTTGAATTCATCTGGCACTTTATATTGTTGGTATTTGCTCAAACTGCTGGGTATCTACACTGTTCAATCCACTCCCATTCATTTCCATGTGGCCAATGTGGAATCAGATGTCACTATAGGTTGAATTCTAATCATTCACTCTTCTGACCCCTCTATTATTGAGGTTACCGATAAATATGACACCATCCACCTAAATTGGAAACCCTCACACTATCTTTAATCAGACTCTACTGGACTCTATCCTGCACTATACATCATTGCCTTTATCCTGTGTCTGTACACTGTGGACAGCTTGATTGTAATCATGTCTAATCTTTTCATTGACTGGATAGCACGCAACAAAAAGCTTTTCACTGTACCTTGTTACACGTGACCATAAACTAAAGTAAGTTAAAATTATGTGAACATTTTAAGAACTTCATAAAGAAAGAGGGAGAGACAAGAAGGTTTCGGGAGGGAATTCCACAGCTTAGGTTTCAAGCAGCTGAAGACAGAGCCGCCAGTGGTGCAACAAAGAACGATGGCTCCTCAAGTGATTGGAACAGGAGCGAGGCAGCATTGCTGGCGGTTGTTTACCAGGTATACAGGGTACAAGGACTCTTTGTGGCTCCTGCCCTCTACTGGAGAGCCCTGTCAGTGCTGCTGCTCGATCCCCCTGCCTCCCAGTTCAGAATTGAGAAATATGTACAAAGGACATTTTTGAATTTTGAAAATTAAGAATTTTGTTTCTACTAAAAGCAAAAGGGAATGTTTAAAGTTCCACAAAACCACAACATTACAAGTTTCTTAACATCATTGCAGAACCATTGCTGAGAACAGGCAAGGTGTCTACTGATGCTGTTGGGGACATCTACCCCATCCGCTGAACATGGGCTGGATGAGGAAACATTTGTAGTAGGTCAGGAGGTCAGGCAAATTAAGGGAGGCCTGAAAAATGATCTCGTCCTAAAATGTCACCTATCCATGTTCTTCAGTGATGCTGCCTGCCCCGTTGTGTCACTCCAGCCCTTTATGTATCTGTTATCACCCCCGCCGCCCATGTTCGACCCCATCACTGCCCTTGCTCAATCCCTACTACCCACGTTTGTTCCCACTCAGGCTTGATCCCGCTATCCCGTATACAAAAACAGGGATGGAATGCTGAAAGCCCTGTCCCACGGTACGAGTTCATTCCAAGAGCTCTCCCGAGTTTGCCCTGATTCGAACTCGGAGATTTACGGTAATGGCCACTCGTCGGTACTCGGGGCTCTCGTGGAAAATTTTCAACATGTTGAAAAATCTTCACGAGTCTTCCCGTGCCTACCTGCCATTAGTGAGTCTTCCCGAGTACCTGCCGTTAGCGTTACGAGCCGCTATGAGACGTCCCCGAGCTCCGACGTACCCGCTACATTCATTCTCCGTGCTTACCACGAGTTTGATTTTTTTTAAACTCGGGAGAGCTCTTGGAATGAACTCGTACTGTGGGACAGGGCTATGAGGCTCTATAAGGCGCTATTAAGACCGCATTTCGAATATTATTAGCAATTTTGGGCACCATATCTGACGGAGGATGTGCTGGCTCTGGAGAGGGTCCAGAGGAGGTTTACAAGAATGTACTTGCTGCAGTTTAAAAGAATGAGGGGGGACCTCGTTGAAACATACAGAACAGTGAAAGGCTTGGATAGATTGGATGTGGAGTGGATGTTTCCACTAGTGGGAGAATCTAGGAATAGAGGTCGAAGCTTCAGAATTAAAGGACGTTCTTTTAGGAAGGAGATAAGGAACTGAATCTTCTCTATCTGACCATCAACAAATCGCAGTACAAAAATATTACAATACCCAGGGACAGGGAAGATTCCTCAGATTACCTCACTGTACCTCTAGAGGGCAGAAGAGGATAAGGCAAGCTTAAAGGGCCTGTCCCACTTCACAACCTAATTCACGACCTCTGCTGAGTCTGCCCTTGACTCATACTCGCAGCATGGTCGTCACGAGATTGAATGAGGTTGTAGGAGGTCGTAGGTAGGTCGTACCAGGCCGTGATGCTAGCCGTGGGTACTCGTGGCATCAAGTAGGTTTTATCTAGCAAGTTGAAAAATGTCCAGGAGTCAAAATAGTCGTGAAATTGGGACAGACCCTTTAAGTAGGTATGTTGCAAAGCCTACCTGAAGCGTCGCTGAAAATCTGTCGCTGCGGGTGTGCGCGATTTTGGCGCCGTTTAGAGGGGGGCGGGTTTAAAACGCGATTTTCTCTAGGCTGTTCCAATCGAAGATGTTCAGCCTAGTTAATTATTAACGAAAAATCGCTGAAAGACCCCGTCGCAAAAGCTATTATTAGTTTTAAAGGCCTCGTATAATAGTTATAGTAGTTTAAAAATCAATCTCTAAACCCGCGACCACCAGCAACCGCAGGGTCTCATAAAGCAAATAATAGAAGGTAAGCTGTATATTTTTACATTAAAAAGGGCTTCTAAAGATCCCTTTATACAAAGTTTAATATTGCGAGTAGCTCATTTTGGGCCCATTATATCCCGCAGTATTTTTCTCGGCATTTGGGGCACAAATCTACCGCAATGTGAACGTTCTAAACCAGCGCGTTCACAGGAACCCACTGGAAAGCTGATTTAAATGGGCATTTATTTACAGCAATTGAACACTAAATTCCTTCCATTTGGTCTATAAATTAATGTAAATGAGATTTAAAAATCATGTTTTATTGTGAATTATTTGTGAATATTATTTGGACATTTAGGCTATTTAAAAATGTTAATCATTTATTAAGAAATGGATAGATGTTTAGATCTAGTAATTGAAGTCTGAAATTAGCTACAATTAGGTAACTAACTAATTATATGCTTTAATTTCAGGTCATCCAAGTAAGATTATTTTATATTTGTTTCAGAATGCTTCAATCTATGATAACTGAAAATTTCATTCAGTTCTCTTAATTTTTAAGAAAGTTATGGGCTTTTGACTGTTCACGATCACAGCTTTTTTGTTATGTCCATAGAAAATAAATAGGGAACAAGATGCTCATTTCCCAGTATGAAAATGGCCATAACTTTTTAAATACTTGAGATATGAAAGTGAATTAGGTGTCAAATTAAACTTATTTTTATGCTTTATCTGATGGGATAAATTGCATACTTGATTTTTAAAATCTCAAAATTTTGTAACATTGCTACTTTAAGCTGCTCACAACAAACAGGAGTTAGTTGTCCCAGTGAGATTTTAAATGCACAGTTGCTGATTTTTTGAATTGTAATAGTGACTGTGATCAAAGGGGGGACAGGTTTTGGTAATTTGGTGTGGATATGGCCATTCAAGCCGTATACCAAAGATGGACACAACATGCAGTAGTAACTCAACAGGTCAGGCAGCATCTCTGGGGAAAAGGGACAGGTGACGTTTCGGGTCAAGACCCTTCTTCAGGCTAAAGATGCAGGTTGTATTGTGAGGAAAGTGTGTTGATACAGAGAGTCTATCTGGCACTTACTCCTTATAAAAGCAGGTCCTTCAAATGAGAATTGAATCAGCATTGGAGAGAACATAATTTGTAGGGCCCTGGGGTAAAAGGCAGGAGAAATAGGACTGATTAGATTATTTCACACAGAGCCCGTTTCAAGAGACCAAAATAACCTCCCCTCCTTTTTGCTAACAAGTTTTAACAATTCCACATTGATCAGAGATTTTTAGAAAAATCCTCAGCAATACCAGTCTTGATCAACGTATCATCACATTGAGAGCAAACTGAGAATAAAAGCTTGTTTGGAGACAATGACTGGATTGACTGATTAGATTTAAATAACATTTATTGAATCAGAAAAGAAACAACTGTCCTCAAATTCCAAGGGTATATTTTGTTCCAACTCCCACAGAAACAAAATAAACACAATCATTTAACCGACCTCCTTGGGAGATGACTTGGCAGCCAATCTCCTTTGAAAAACCACTTGGCTTAACATTGCCTTCACTCTGATAGGAATTCTGGATCATGTTATGCAACAAATGAGTAACCACACCTCTCTCTCCCTCTCTCCCTCATCAGAAGCAAACAGTTTATTGTGAATGCTTTCACCTCTTGTTTCTTTACCACAAGGACTTCTTATTAAGGTAGGTTATGATTTCCAAGAGCAGTCCGTTTGAAAATGTAGGCGGTAAAATTGTAAGAAATATGCAGACATATGAAATGAATCGACTTGAGTTTGGGTTCTTTTGCTGCATTTTACAGAGGTTTGAACTCACTCAAAGTGTTTTGGGGGCAGGAGTGTAACAACTGATCCACCGTCAGCAGTCTGTACAAACTTAAACCCACTTCTGTCCTCTCACTTTTCCCCTTCCTGAGGGAATTACATAATTCAGCATGTCATGAATCATGTTTGAAAGTGAAATGGACTTAATTTGATATATATTTTAACACCATTAATGAAGTAATGATCAATAATTTACAGATAAAACTATTTGTAATGAGAAGCTTTGAAAGTGCTAGTTAAAGCACTAGAATTAGCCGGAGAGTCTGTCTCTTATGTATATTTTAACCCTTCATTGTGAACTGCTGGAATCAGTGCCGAGGCATGAGGTAGCAATCTGATGTGGAATATCAATCGTACGATTAGATATGTTGAAACTCTCCCTTGTGTAAAATTACTACAGTAGGAATATCAGGGCAGGATTACCCTGTATGGGGGTCAACTCCACTGAAGTTAACAGATTCAGCTGCCGATTGACGCCATTTGTTATCTATTTCTGACTAGACTGTTTTTTACGCTAATATTGGAATGTAAAATCTAGATGCTGGATTAGGGTGTGTGTAGGAAGGAACTGTAGATGCTGGTTTAAACCGAAGATAGACACAAAATGCTGGAGTAACTCAGTGGGCCAGGCAGCATCTCTGGAGAGATGGAATGGGTGATGTTTTGGGTCGAGACCTTTCTTCAGACTGAGTAACTCCAGCATTTTGTGACTCCCGCTAAGTTACTGTAGCATTTTGTGTCTTTCTGACGGCTATTCACATATGCTGATTTGGCTGTTCAGTATCACCAGGGCTGACTTTTTACCTCAGTGTCATTTTTCTGCACTGATCACCATCCCTTCACTCCGCCTTATCCATAAAATCTATTGATCTCTCTATTGTTTTAGAACTCAATGACTGCACCTCCACAGCGCTCTGTCCATTTCCATCTTGAACATACTCTTCGACTGAGCTTCAATAGTCCATTTGGGTAGATAATTTATCATGCATCTGTACACTCTGGATGGCTCAATTGTAATCATGTATTGTCTTTCTGCTGACTGGTTAGCACGCAACAAAAGCTTTTCACTCTACCTGGGCACACGTGACAATAAACTCAACTAAACCAAAGACACACCATCCTCTGGCTGATGCCATTTCTTCCCATCTTAGTCACCCCCATATTTTGAAACTGTGATCCCCTATTTCGATACATTACAACCAGGAAAAAGATCACACCTGCATCCACGCCGCCATTCCCCATGCAAAGTTTAACGGGTTCTCCTTCTACAGATGTTGTCTAATCTAATGTGTATTTCAGTATTATCTAGTTTTATTTCAGATTCCAGACTTTTAAAAATTCCCATACAAATGTTGTATGTTTTAATGAAGTCACCTTCATCATTGCTGAATCAACGTACTGGGATTTCTGATTTAAAAGCACCGGGGGTACATTTACTCCATTCAGACATTAGCAGTTCAAGAATAATCCTCACTGCTATCCTTTCACAGCTATTTCAGGATTCGCAACAAATATAGTTCTTGCCAGCAACGTGCATTCCAGGAATAATGAGGAACTCCTGTTCCATTAAATAGCAAAGTGATAGGGAGTTTACTTATTGTGAATCTTTTCCTACTAGGGATCATGGATACATTGCTTCTACTCCATTTTGGAGAAACAAGATACTGCAGATGCTGGAATCTTGAGCCCTGACCCAAAATGTCATCTGTCCATTTCTCTCCGTAGATGCTGCCTCATCTGTTGAGATCCTCCAGAAGTTTAGATTTTTTCCACGCCACGTTTGTGGGTTTGAGGCGAATGTGGGAAGGACAGATTCTATTCTAAGATTGAATGTTCGGAATGGTGGATAAATTGTGAGGTGCTCCACTCCACACACTGCTTACACAGGACATCAGTATTATCCCAATGCTTGGCTACGAGCTTCCCATGCCATCACAAATGTTGTTGCACTGCTTTGAATAATCATGTCAATTACTGCACTTATACTTCCATGGAGTTTGTAGGATTTTGTGGAGACAGCATTGGCACTTCCCCACTCCTTGATGTAGCTGGTATTGGTAGTCCAAGTCCTGGAAGGCCATAGAAGGGCAGAGATCACCGCTGCCTGGTGGATCATGGGTTTTGTGCCAACTTTGCGCTTTTGATCTTCAAGCAGTGTTGTCCTCAATTGAACAAAGGCCACACTGGTGCATTGAAAGTGGTGGTGAATTTGCTCCATGATCTTTACCTTCAACAAAGGTGTGGTTCCTGAGATATGGATAGAGATCCATGTTTTGCTTGTTCTCTCTGTAAATCTTGATTGCTCTAGGGCACTGTACCATGGAGCCAAAGAGTTACGTTACGGAGCAAAGAAGTGGGCCATCGACCCATCATATCCATGCTAAACTTTTTGCCCATATGCACTATCCTCACTTCCTCACATTAGGCCCATATCTTTCCAAATGTTTTCAATTCAGTTGCATATCTAAACATAGTGATTGTATTTTATTACAGAGAGTCCAACCATTGTTTCATTGTAATTGCAATGAAACACATCGGCGTGAAAGCCCCAGCCAACTACCATCACTTGAAGGATGCTGAGTCCTAACTTTTTAGCCTTGCCATGTTTTTCCATGCTCCGCCTCTCCTGATGCAGTCTGAAGAAGGGTCTCGACCCGAAATCACCCATTCCTTCTATCCGGAGATGCTGCCTGTCCCGCTGAGTTACTCCAGTATTTTGTGTCTATTTTAGGTGTTTTGTTTGTTCGGTGCAGACACAATGAGAGACGTGGGGCTGCTGCTGCTGATCCTGACAATACCAAATGTTGCCGATGCAGGTGAATGCCGTGCACCAGATGGCCAGGCTGGTAAAGCAGGGGAACCGGGTATAACTGGCAGAGACGGCAGACCCGGAGCAAGAGGGGATACTGGCGACCCAGGTAACAAACAGATTTAAATACAAAAGACGCATCTCTTATCATAGCAAGAAGGAAATCAAAAGCTATTCCAGGCCTTAAAACCTAAATATGATGAACTTTGTCCAAATGGTACAACAGTGTATGTTGTTATCGGTGCTCTCTGGTGGTGTTCTGTAATGGGCCTGTCCCACTTGGCGATTTTTTAGGCAACTGCCGTCGACTGTCGTAGTCGTAGCAGGTCACCGAAAAACCGGTGACAACCTACGTCATCCTGGCGACAGCCTACAACAGGAGAAGTCAAGCTACGCTCACTGGTGTCAAACCCACTGTCGCCGAAAAATTTTCAACGTGTTCAAAAATTAGCGCGACTGAGGAGACCACCGGCGACCATGTGGCGACAAACTAGTCGCCTGTAGTTTCCTAAAAAATCACTTAAGTGGGACAGGCCCATTAGGCTTTTGATACAGGAGTAACATCAATAAATGCTCATATTTGGATCTGGGGCTGGCCTTCAAATAAAATAAGAGGCAAAACCTACATGGAATTATATTAACCATGTCCGTATAAGTGTCTGAGCTCCTTTTCATTAGTTGTATAGATTACCCCTCTGGTTTCTGAGGGGACCTACTATCTCCATAGAAACATAGAAACATAGAAAATAGGTGCAGGAGTAGGCCATTCGGTCCTTTGAGCCTGCATCGCCATTCAATATGATCATGACTGATCATCCAACTCAGTATCCTGTATCTGCTTTCTCTCCATACCCCCTGATCCCTTTAGCCACAAGGGCCACCCTCTTGCTTCTAATATAACTATAAAAAGGTTTTACGGTTTCCCTTAATCCTATTTGCCAAGATCATTTAATGGCCTTGTTTTGCTCCCCTAATTTCTCTCCTAACAAAATTCCTGTATCTACTGTAAATTTCAAGCACCACATTTGATAAATATTTCCTGAACCTGACATCCATTTCCTTCCTTTGCAAAACCTTTAATATCATACTGTAATCAGGGCTCCTCTAATAAATTAGGTTCATACAGCATGGAAATAGGCCCTACGGCCCAACTTGCCCATGGTGACCAACATGCCCCCATGCCCACAAGTCCCATGCCTGCATTTGGCCCATATCGCTCTGAACCTATCATAGTCATAGAGTCATACAGTGTGGAAACAGGCCCTTCAGCCCGACTTGCCCACACCGACCAGCATGTCCCATCTACAGTAGTCCCATCTGCCTGCGTTTGGCTACTATCCCTCTAAACCTGTCCTGTCCAAATGATTTTTAAACGCAGTGATGGTACCTGCCTCAACTAATCCTTCCGGCAGCTCGTTCCTCATACCTACTGCCCTTTGTATAAACAAGCTGCCATTTAGGTTCCTATTAAACCTTCCCCCCTCACCTTAAACCTCTGGTTCTTGATTCCCCATCTCTGGGTAAAAGACTCTGTGCATTTCCCCTATCTATTGCTCTCATGGTGTTATACAATCTTACTATCTTTGCCTTTTACACTTATGTGGACATACGGACTCGGCACTCTCACCATCTTTTAAATGCCTCTTGCTGACAAGGCTGCTCAAGTGGTACCCGATATACTTCACGAAAGTTTGGATTTTTATTTTTTTCATAAATGATCCTTCTACGTTGTTTTGACAGAATAACATATTGTGGTGATTTCCTTCAGAATAAATTGCATTGATTAAATTAAGACTGACGGCCTTTATTATGACAGGGCCTGCTCTTAGGCCAATGAATACAGGCCTGACCCAGACAAGAGCAGGTGTTTTGACGGGTGCTGGGGCTGTGGATAGAGATAGCTCTAAAGGCAGCAACATACTATGTTTATCACCACTGCAGACATCAGATTCCACTACTCAGAGCTCAGACTGTTATTTTTGTAAATAAGTAAGTACAAATTGTAGTAATTCCAGATTTAGCCAACATTGGTCATGAGGTCATAACGTCATAAGGGATAGGAGTAAAATTAGGCCATTTGGCCCAACTAGTCTCATCCAACTACCATTCAATCATGGCAGATCTATCTCTCCCTCCTAATCCCATTCTCCTGCCTTCTCCCCATAACCTCTGACACCTGTACTAATCAAGAATCTATCTATCTCTGCCTTAAAAATATCCACCTCATGGAGCTGTGTCTCCTGCTCATTTCCATTAAAACCTTCAGAAAGTCTGGAGTTCTAACAGGATATCAGTGGTAAGGAAGCAAATGCCTCTCCTTCCATTCAGTCACATTGCCACAGTTCTGATGGATGGTGCAGTTACTGGGTGTTATGGCATGGAATTCGCTCACTCTTTCCATGCTGGCCTTCGAGCTATATGAATTAAATATTCAAGCACTCTGCATAAAGCTCGCTATGCTATAATATTTCCCCATGTGTGCGGGCAGCACAGTGGCACAGCAGTAGAGTTAAAGCCCTGTCCCACGGTACGAGTTCATTCTATGAGCTCTTCCGAGTTTGCCCTGATTCGAAGTCGGAGATTTACGGTAATGGCCACTGGTTGGTACTAGGGGCTCTTGTGGCCATTTTTCAACGTTGAAAAATCTTCACGAGTCTTCCCGTGCTTACCTGCCATTAGTGAGTCTTCCCGAGTACCTGCCGTTCGCGGTACGCGCCGGTAAGAGACGTCCCCGAGCTCCGACGTACCCGCTACGTTCATTCTCCGTGCCTCCCACGAGTTTGATTTTTTTTAAACTCGGGAGAGCTCGAGGAATGAACTCGTACCGTGGAACAGGGCTTTTACTGCCTTACAGTTCCAGAGCCCAGTCATCGATCCTGACTGTGGATGCTGTCTGTACAGAGTTTGTACATTCTCCCTGTGACCCAATGGGTTTTCTCTGGTGCTTCGGTTTCTTCCCACATTCTAAAGACATGCAGGTCTGTAAGTTAATTGGCTCCCATAAATTGTCCCTAGTGTGTGGGATAGAACTGGTGTTTGGGTGATTGTTGGTCGGTGCGGGCTCGTGGGGCCAAAGTGCCTGTTTCCACAATGCATCTCTAAACTAAACTAAACTCAACTGTTTATCTGAATGCTTCTTAGTTTAGTTTGGTTTCATTTAGTTTAGAGATACAGTGTGGAAACACGCTCTTTGGCCCGCCATGCCAACCAGCGATCCCCATACACACTGGTGACAAGTTACATGTTGTACCAAAGCCATTTAACCTACAAACCTGAATGCCTTTGGAATGCGGGAGAAGGAAATCAGAGAAGGAAAAAGGAGAAAAACCACGCCGTCATGGTGAGTAGGTACAAAGTTCGTAATCGGGATCGAACCCGTGTCTTTGGCGGCAACTCTACCTCTGTGCCATCATGTAGCCCCTTGGTTACACAAACTGAATGGAAAGAGAGGCACAAAAATGCTGGAGAAACTCAGCGGGTGCAGTAGCATCTATGGAGCGAAGGAAATAGGCAACGTTTCGGCCCGAAGGAAATCACCACATTATGTTATTTTGTCAAAACAACGTAGAAGGATCGTTTATGAAAAAAATAAAAATCCAAACTTTCGTGAAGTATATCGGGTGCCACGAGCAGCCTTGTCAGCAAGAGGCATTTAAAAGATGGTGAGAGTGCTGAGTCCGTATGTCCACATAAGTGTAAAAGGCAAAGATAGTAAGATTGTATAACACCATGAGAGCAATAGATAGGGGAAATGCACAGAGTCTTTTACCCAGAGATGGGGAGTCAAGAACCAGAGGTTTAAGATGACGGGAGGAAGGTTTAATAAGAACCTAAATGACAGCTTTTTTATACAAAGGGCAGTAGGTATGAGGAACGAGCTGCCGGAGGGATTAGTTGAGGCAGGTACCTTCACTACGTTTAAAAATCATTTGGACATTCTGGACAAAATCATTCTCCAGCATTTTTGTGTACCTTCAATTTTCCAGCATCTGCAGTTCCTTCTTAAACACTGTAGCCCCTTGGATTTGTTTTGAAGAGAAATAATGAGTGGAGACATTTCTCATTCATTCTTGCTCACTCTCAATCTTCTTCTCCTCAGGCGCGACCAGTGGCACTAGTGATGTGCCGAAAAAGCGGGGACCACCAGGAGATCCAGGATCACCGGGAAAGCATGGCTCCAAAGGACACATTGGTCAAACGGGGCCAATTGGTGAAACTGGGCCATATGGACCACAAGGACAGAAAGGGCATTCAGGTCAGGGCGGTGGTCTGAGGGGTAGAGAGAGACCTGCCTTCTCTGCTGTTATATCCACCGGGCGGCGTCCTTCGTATGGACCAATAATAACCTTTGACAGAATTATTACCAATGAGGGAGCTTGCTTTGATCATGTAACTGGGAAATTTCTTACTTGTAAAGCAGGCTGGTATTACTTCACATACAACATAGCTACTGGAGGGAAACTTTGTATAAAGATAATGAAAAATAACGTCAAGGAAGCTGGATTCTGTGACGTTGCTGCAACCACAAATTCCCAGTCCAACTATCAGATAAATTCAGGTGGGGTAGTGCTGCGGCTCAAGAAGCAAGACCAAGTGTATCTCGAAATGGTATCCGAGTACAATAACATTTATGGATCAGACGACGTCAACAGTGTCTTTTCTGGCTTCCTTCTCTTTCCAGATCAATAAATATTTTACAGCAAGGTAGGAACTAGAGAGCCCTTCATCTAGATGATCTAATCTCATAGTTAAATGAACCGCCAAGTGATATCTAATAATCCAGTCCAAACTGAATCTCCAAATCCAGCCTCTTTCTCTTCATAATGTTAGACTATTTTGACAGGGAAAAAAAAAAGAAAAACAATGAAGAACTGCATTCAATTATTTTCATCCAGCCAGAATTGAACATCACCCAAAATATCCTAAAATGCTAAGACAGGCTCAAAGTTAGAAAAGAGAGGTTCAGGTCCCACTTCACAGATCTAAGCTCCCTGGCATCACTGACACTGTATTCAAAAATAGAGGTTAAATCAATATCTTTGTTATTCTCTCAAATATTCAGAAAGCAGGAGCATTCTCCAAAGAACCAGGACTGATATTAGGAGAAAACTGTACCCTAATTATGCCTTTCATAATTTTGTATATTTGTATCAATTCCCCAATTTTATTCAGCCTCCCGTACTCCAAAAATCAAACCCAGCCTCTCCAGTCTCTCCTCAACCTCCTCTGCTCCCTCTCCAGTGTAATGTTCTCCTTCACTTAGTACGAACCAGAACTGTTAACAGTAAAGATAGACACAGAATGCTGGAGTAACTCAGCGGGACAGGCAGCATCTCTGAATAGAAGGAATAGGTGATGCATTCAGGTCGAGAACCTTCTTCAGACTGTTAACAGTACTCCAGCTGTGCTTAACCAATATTTTATAAAGTTACACCCTGTCCACCCTGCTTTTAGATACCTCCGCTATTGCAGATAAGCCATCTTCATTAATTTGCTTATTCATTAAGAGCTTCCTCACCACTTTATCTACCAGTGCTACCTTCACTGATCCTTTGATTGTACATCACTGATCCCCGCATCCCTTGTACTCTCAAAGGCCCAACCATACAGTGTGTAGATCGCACCTTTAATGGTCCTCCCAAAGTGCATAATCTGGCTCTATTCCTGATCACAGAAGTCAATGCAGCCTCGAGAGCCTCGAGAACATTTTGCTTCTGTCATAGAAATCTGTGAGGAGGACAATGAAACATCTTAAAACGTAATTAGAGTATCAGATGTAGTTAAATGCACTGGGCAAGCAAATGGCATTCTAATTTCTGTAGGCATGGGCGGCAAGGGGGTTCACCAGTCAAGCTGCTCCACAAAATGAAAATACCAATGTATTGTTTCTTCAGTAGATATTTTGTGATATATGTGTATAAGTTACTGCAATCAAACCATCCATTATATGCATGATAATATCAAGCGTATCTCCAAATAAAAAAATAACAAAATACTTGTGTGAATTTGTTGGAAATGCTTTTGAAGCCATTTGTAGCGTGGTGGCACAAAGTTCCAGATTCAGATGAAGTTGCCAGCAACAGTGTTGGGGTTGAGGAGACCTGGTGTCTTTAGTTTAGTTTAGTTTAGAGCTGTATCTCTAGAGGTACATGGATAGGACAGGTTTGGAGGAATATGGACCAAACGGGGGAAGATGGGAATAGTGTAGCTGGGACATGTTGGCCAATGTGGGCAAGTTGGGCTGAAGGGCTGTTGGGCTGTTTCCACGCTGTATCACTCTATGACTACAGATATACAGCGTGGAAACAGGCTCTCTGGCCCACCAAGTCTGCGCAGACCATCGATTACCCAGTACACTAGCACTATCCTGCACACTAGGTACAATTTACAGTTTTCTTTTACCAAAGCCAATTAACCTACAATCCTGTAGGAATGTGGGAGGGAACCGGAGCACCGGGGAAAACTCACACAGTCACAGGGAGAACGCACAATTTCCATACAGGCAGCACCTTTAGTCAGAAGTGAACCCAGGTCTCTGGCGCTGTAAAGCAGGAACTCTACCGCTGTGCCACTGTGTCTTAGTGTATGGATTATTAATAGTTAATCTGCTGGTATCACAAGCAATCAGGAAGGCAAACATTGTGTTGGTCTTCACTGCAAATGGACTGGAGTTCAAGAATAGAGATGTCTTGCTACTATTTTATTTTGATGAGACAAACTGGGTCTCAGCACAACTATTCACACACTCCTTCCACCTTCAGGTGAATTAACTGTGAAAACTGAATGATGAATTCCATTGTCTTTGTCTGCATTCTCATTCACACGTTGACTTTTGTTTCAAAAATTCAAAAATCTTTTAAATATTGTGATTGCAACTATTTCTATTACTTCCTCTGGCAGCTCATCCAAATACCCCCCCCCCCATTTCCTCTGTGTGAAAAAGGTGCCCCTCCTACTAAATGTTTCCCCTCGCACCTTAAACCCACACCCTCTTGATTCCCCTTCACTGGATAAAAGACTTTGTGAATTCACCCTATCTATTCCCCTCATGAATATATATATAATATCACTCCTCCACCTCCTGTTCTCCAACGAATAAAGTCTTAGCCTGCCCAACCTCTTCTATAGCTCAGGCCCTCGATTCCTGGCAAAATCCTCGTAAATCTTCTCTGCACTCATTCCAGCTTAATGGCACCTTTTCTGTAGCAGGCTGACTGAAACTGAACACCAGACCCACTAGCATCTTGTACAACAGTAACATAACATCCCAAATTCTATACTCAGTTCCCTGACTGATGAAGGCTAATTTCGCCAATTGCCTTCTTCACCCCCCTACCTACCTGTGACACCACCTCAGGGAACCATATACTTAGACTCATGGATCCCTCTGCTCTACATCACTCGCCAGTGCCCTATCATTCACTGTGAAGGTCTTGCCCTGGTTTGAATTCCCAAAATACAATACCTCACACTTACCTGAATTAAACTCAATTAGCCATTCCTCACACCACTTGCCCAGCTGATCCTGATATAATTTTGATAATCATCTTCACTGTGTATGATACCAGCTTGTACTTCAACAACTCCCATATGTCTGATTTGGACTTATCAAATAGCAGCTGCTCAAATTCACTCCCCCTATCTCCTGCCTAACAATGTTGTAATCTGCCCTCTTCCTCTATTTAGCACTTTTCCTCGGTTCACTAATCCTCAGTTCTATCCCAACGGCCTTGTTTAACGATGTTGCAAGTTAGAAGCATCAGTTAGACCCCAGAAAACTGAGCTGCTAGTCCTGTCCATCTCTCAACCCTGTTTCATGATAGATATAATATCAGTTCAGTATGCCAATCCATGCTATGAGTTCATGTGCTTTACCTGTCAGACTTCTTGCACAGAATTACATGCAGTTTAGTTTATCAGACCTACCTTGCTCCCTGTCCTAGTTGTCAGCCACAATAAGTCATTTTTAAATTTCAATGCACTCTCTGGCCAAGAATCCTGGTATGATTGCAATGGGCGGTGTCATTGATCTCAAATGCTCAGAACGTCTCATGGAAGGAAGTCGGTGCAAGGCACTTGAGTGGTGTAATAGCTGCTTCACATTGATCATTGCGTGTCCTATTGTGGGTCAAATCTTGCAGCAGGAAGATGTAGAAAGAAACGCAGATGCTGGTACATACCGAAGTTTGACACAAAGTGCTAGAGTAACTCAGTGGGTCAGGCAGCATCTCAGGAGAAAAAACATTGGTGGCTTTTCTGGTCGGGATCCTTCTTCAGACTGACCTGTCTGAAGAAGGGTCCCGACCTGAAACATCGCCCATCCAATTTCTCCAGAGATGCTGCTTGGCCCATTGAGTTGCTCCAGCACTTTGTGTCTAACTTTTGTAGCAGTTTTGAAAGCAGCAGGGAAGATTGCACTGCTCACTCCTTATGTTCTGGGTGCATTGTTCCTTCGACATGCAGAGTGTTTTAGTTTAGTTTAGTTTAGTTTAGCTTAGTTTAGTGATACAGCGTGGAAACAGGCCCTTCATCCACGCCGTCCAGCGATCCCCGCACATTAACACTATCCTACACACGAGGGACAATTTACACTTATACCAAGCCAATTAACCTACACTCCTATACGTCTTTGGAGTGCGGGAGGAATCAGAAGATCTCAGAGAAAACTCACGCAGGTCACGGAGAGAACGTACAAACTCCGTACAGACAGCAGTCGTAGTCGGGATTGAACTCGGATCTCCGGCGCTGCAAGCGCTGCAAGGCAGCAACTCTATCTCTGCGCCACCGTGCAGCCCTATTACCAAAGACCCTAGGGCGAGGCCCCCAATGGACAGATTCCTTCTGCACCTCCGCTTTTGGGTCTTCTATGGCAAAGAGGCTTTGACTTCAGGCTCCCTCCTCCGTCCACTGCTGGTGTGAAGGCCATAGAGGGGCCATCACAAAGCACCAATATTTAATGCACCTCATATTTTGCTTGGGTAGTTTACGCCCCAACAGTATGAACATTAACCTCCAATTTCAGGTAGTCCTTGCTTTCTCCCTCTTTCCCCTCCCCTTCCCAGCTCTCCCACAGCCCACTGTCTCCGCATCTTATTTTCTTCTTCCCGCCCCTCCATCCCCTCATCAGTCTGAAGAAGGGTCTCGACCCGAAACGTCACCCATTGCTTTGCTGCATAGATGCTGCCTCACCCGCTGAGTTTCTCCAGCATTTTTGGCTACCTTCGATTGTTCCAGCATCTACAGTTCCTTCTTAAATATTTAATGAAAAGTACACCAACCTTCTCATCAGGTGAGGAAAATATCAGCGGTCAACGGAAGCAATAACTTAACAGTAAGTAATGCCCCCACCCTAGTCGGTCTACCAGTTCCACTGTTCGCATCCTTGTATCCCTCTCGTTAGCACATCTTCCCCAGCCAACAATGGGCCATTATAGAGTCCACCCTTCCTGAGATCATCTGTTACTGGCCCTGATTTGTTCTGGCCTCTTGCCACCTCCAGTATATCCCCCTCCACCCCCCCCCCCCCCTTCTCCCTTCCCCCAACCTCTATCTTTCAGTCTGAAGAAGAGTTCTGACCCGAAATGCCACCTATTTCTTTTCTCTAGAGATGCTGCCTGACCGGCTGAGTTACTCCAGCATTTTGTGTCTATTTCGGGTATAAACCAACATCTGCGGTCCCTTCCAACACAGCAAGTAATGAAGGATTCCTTTGGTGGGATATCCCAAGTCTCTTTCCCAATGTTCAGGGCTGATTTCCCAGGTGCTAATTGTTAGTGCAAAGCCCGATGTTGCAACATCATCATGACCTCTGTGAGTTTTTGGGCACGCACAGTTGAATCTTACAACCTACATCATATGCCTTCCGCAAATTGCAATCTAAACTACAAATTGAGACCCGAGGTACACAAAAAAGCAACGACTGAACAATTAGGTTTCTGCTCCAAGAAGTTTCCAATTTGTAGGCCAAGAAGGAACAAGCATGATGTCCATGACCACAGCTAACAAGTTATTTCTAGAACACTCAGCTTCTCTTTGTGTCTGAGTGTGGATTTCACTTTGTATTAAGGATGCGATGTAGAATTCTCTTTCTGGGTAAATGTAGGTCTGAAGTATGAAGACTAAGTGACCCCATCTTCATGCCCTGCTGATGTCTGTCTCATCTCATTCTGTTCAACCAGCTCCCAAGGCCATTTCATGGGCAGTCACATTAAATTGTGATGGCAACAGAATATTTCCATGCCCATTGCTTTTTACTGTAAGATAATTCCAGGAGCATATTGCTGAGAAAGATAAATTATTCAAACTGGAAGTACCAGAGCTCCCGAATTCCTTGCGCATTTTAATGACCGCAGAGAATTTGTTTTGAAAATTGTAAAGTTGTGGCTGTCTTACTTCACATTTACTCGTGTCAAGCAGAATATTTCTGTACGGGACTATTGGTGATTACGGGAGAGAGAGAGAGAGAGAGAGAGCCAGGAGGGTGCTCAACAAATGCCGCAAGTCTTTGGAGGACACGGATACTCATACTCTGAGGCTCTGACATTTACGCAGGTGGCAATTCCAAATTGGATGGAGTTTTGCCTCCACAATATGTGGCCGCGATGGAAGACAACATAAGACATTCTCGGCATACCACAGAACGAGGAACAAGAGAACAGAAGTCATATTCCAGCCACAAAGCTCATGCTGCAGGAGTTGACCTAAGCTGCCCCCTAGGTTCCTATTAAATAGTTCCCCTTTCATGTTAACCCTATGCTCTCTAGTCCTCTTGATTCTCCTACCCTGGGTAGATGACTCTGCATTCACCGAAACCTGTACCAAATAGGGTGTAGGTGGGTAGTGTGCAGTCTGTAGGGTTAGGTATAAGGGTGTGAGAGGGCAGAGAACAGAGATGATACAGGTCCATGAGGAGCTGAGCAGAAGGCTTTGCATGTTGATGCAGGGTGAGTATGAGATCTTGAGAAAATGAATCCAGTCAGAAGATGGACAAGGAGATGGCATGGGTGGGGGCGGGTTGGATGAGAATATTTGCCCTCCTGGTTGCTAGGATAAGGTCATCCATATGACATCCCCAGTCTCCCGGCAGTTGCCCAACCTTGGGGCTGTGTAGCCATATTATGGCATATAATTAGTGATTCAGAGGTGGACTCGAAGTGGTTGCCTGCTTCCAGTTTTAATTCAGTCAAAAGCACCACCGACAGGGTTGAGACACTTGGAATGCTTGGAATCTTAGTTGCACTCAGACCCAATGGTGAAATAGAGTCATGGAGTCACACAGCACGGAAACAGTCCCTTCTGCCCCACTCATCCATATTGACCACTGAGGTCCATCTCAACACAATCTTAGTACTGTCGTTACAGTTCAGGGTCCAAGCCTTAGCCAGAGTTTCCACCAAAGGAGTGTGGGATGGGTATCCACATTCACAGGAGCAAGAAGAAGACACACATGGAGGTCCATCACAAGCCACAGGTTGGGAAATGGTCAGGACCTGCTAGAATCAAAGCCCAAAACAGCTGGGACTTGGAAATATCAGAACTGGAACAGTCTGGATCTGGAAGAGTCAGGACCTGGGTCAGTCAGGACCTGAAACAGTCTGGACAGTTGGGGACTGGTAGAATTGGATCTGGAAATGTCAGGGTCAGGGGCGGTCAGGGAGTGGAACAGTTGTGGTCCGAAGAGTCGGATCTGAATGAGTTGGATCTGAAACAGTCAGGGACATGGATAGGCAGGATCGTGGACAGTTGGGACCTGAATTAGCCAGGGACTGGAACAGTTGGAAACTAGTAGAGTTGGAATCTGCAACAGCTGGGGACAGGAACAGTCAGGGAGCAGAATAGTTGTTGTCCAGTGGAACAGTTGGGCACTGGTTTAACCAAGGATGCTGGGGTTCTTTGTCCTCCACACTGGTGCTGCCTTCAACAATCACACCCAAGCCCTGGGTTGCCATGCTTCATGGCCTACCACCAAATTGCAGGCAGACCAACAGTGACCTGTGAGGTCCTTCCCCAACTGCTGTATGTGTGGAGCTTGCACGTTCTCACCGTGACATCGTGTGTTTCCCTCAGACACTCCCAATTTCTCCATCATTGCAAAGTTTAATTGGTTTTGTAATTTTTTCTGAGTAATCATGAATAGGAAGAATCTGAGTGAAGTCTACGGGAATGTGAGAGAGTGGTTGATATCTGGAAAGTACTGCCGGAAGAGTTGGTAGAATCCAGTACAATCACTGGTTTAAGAGGCATTTAAATAGGCAAGGCAGAGAATGGTATGGTCCTAATGTGCAGTTAAATGAGATTAATGTTGATGGGCATAAAGTTCACCATGGACATGGAGTGGAGATGACTGACTCAATGGTTCCAAAACAGAATACAGAGAAATAAATGGGAATATGGAACCTCAGGATGTTCTGTTTGGCTAACGACAGGTCCTTCCACAGCATCTCTGATCAGCCCAAATCTTTCCAGCTATCGGTATCAAGTTCATCAGGAGACAAGAGCACAAATTGGAAGATCAACAGAGAGAAGAACGGAACAGGTGAAGCAACATCTGTGAAGGAGAAATATGTTAGTCGGCATTTTGGATCGTGACCCTGAGTTAGGACTGAGAGGGAAGAGGGAAGATTGCCAGTATTGAACAGCATGGGGGGGGGGGGGGGAGAGGGTTAGAGGCTGGTAAATGATGGGTTGAACCAGATCCAAGCAGATGATAAACAGATAGAACCAAATGTGGCAGATGGAAGCAAATGTGGGAGCTGGGGGTGGTGTCTACCTACAAAATGGGAGAGGCAGGAAAAATGTGGCAGAGCCACTGGGAGTGAGCGCATTCCCACTGCAATTTAAATTCCAGATGAGAGGATGTGCAGAGAGATGGAGGCAGTTTTGTGAATAGAATGGATCAGCATATTAAAGCAAAGTTCAGTTTAAGTTCACCACCAAATTCATGTTTATTTTTCGGCCTGGCTTGGAGCAATGGAATTCAGTGGCCGGTGAACAAGGAATCAATGGCAAGAGACATGGGGACCAGTGGTAGCAATGTATTACTGTAGCCAGCATTTATGAGGCACACCTTAACTCAGCAAAATGTCTCAAAGCACTCCGTGGGTTCAATATCAGGCAATCTTTGACACTAAGCCACATAGGAGGTTTAAAAGAGGATGAGATAGGCCTAAGGGTGGTGAGAGGGGAAAGGGATAGAGAAGTGAAGATATTTACATGGGCAGTTAATGAGCTTAAGACCAGGACAAGTGAAAGCACAACTGCTAATAATGGAGTAAAAAGGGCTTAAGTAAGTTAGTAAGTAACAGTGGCACGGTGGCGCAGTGGTAGAGTTGCTGGCTTACAGCACCAGAGACCCGGGTTCGATCCTGACTGTGGGTGCTGTCAGTATGGAGTTTGTACATTCATCCTGTGACCACATGGGTTTTTGCCGGAGCTCTGTTTACCTCTCACACACCAAAGAACTAGAGGTTTCTAGGTTAATTGGCTTCGGTAAAATTGTAAATTGTCTCTAGTATGTAGGATAGTGCTAGTGTACGGGGTGATTGCTAGTCAGCGTGGACTTTGTGGGCTGAAGGGCCTATTTCCACACTATCTCTAAAGTCTAAAACTTTTTTAAAAACACACGGTCTAGAAGTGGAGAAGTGAAGGGAGTAAGTATCTCAGCAGGATGTTGTGAGAGTTGACTTACAGCTTCAACATAAGGATGTGGACTTTCATAGACCGAGAGACAATATTGCAAGGTGAGCAAAGTGTTTTAGGTGGATAGCACTCGTTGTAGATTGAGACAAAGTGTTATTTATAATGCATCACAGCCACACTCAAAATGTGGTTATTTATGCATTAGATGGATTTTTTATCACTTTTGTGAAATGAACAGAAACTGATTGGAAATGTTCCTCATGTTGCAATAAATCAGTTCATGACAGGTGAGACCAAGAAATCCACAAACATACTGGATAAAGTAAGAACCTGAGCCTTAATGCCCCTGTCCCACTTAGGAAACCTGAACGGAAACCTCTGGAGACTTTGCGCCCCTCCCAAGGTTTCCATGCGGTTCCTGGAGGTTGCAGGTGGTTGCCAGAGGTTGCAGGTGGTTGCAGGTGGTTGCCGGAGGTTGCAGGTGGTTGCAGGTGGTTGCCAGAGGTTGCAGGTAGTGGAAGCAGGAAGACTGACAAAAACCTCCGGGAACCTCACGGAAACTTTGGGCGGGGCATAAAGTCTCCAGAGGTTTCCGTTCAGGTTTCCTAAGTGGGACAGGGGCATTAGCAACACCCCACTCTGATGCTCATAGTCATACAGCAGAGAAACAGACCCTTTGAGCACCTTGCCAAGCTGACCAAGATGCCCCATGTCCCACCTGCACACGTTTGGCTCACATCCCTCTAAATATTTCCTATCCATGTACCTGTCCAAATGTCTTTTAAATGTTAATAGAGCATCTGTCTCAACTATCTCCTCTGTCAGCTTGTTCTATATACCCATCACATTCTCTGTGAAAAGGTTGCTCCTCAGGTTCCTATTAAATCTTTCCCCTCTCACCCTAAACCTATGTCCTCTGGTTCATGATTCCCTGACTCTGGGTGAAAGACTCTGTGCATTCACCCTATCTACTTCCCTCATGAGTTCTTCCATCTGAAGAACGGTCTCGACCAGAAACGTCAGAGTCTGAAGAAGGGTCTCGACCCGAAACTCTCCAGCGACACTGCTCGCCCCCGAGGGCCGGAGAACCGGACAGGGGGGTGGAACGAGCCGACGAGGACAGACGCAAGAACAAAGGACCGGCACTTCCTGCGTCTTCAAGGTCGGCTGCAAGAGGTGCCCCTGGGATACAAAGGCTGAATGATGGCCGGGCGAGGTGAGGGACAACGGAACTCTGGACGATCCAGATGGAGGCAGTGGCTGCAATGGATTTTTATGGCCAGCTTCAGCTTGCACTTTGAAAATGGCGCCAAACCTGGTAATGCGCACGTGGTCTCAGGGGGCTATTTCTGTACTCAATCTGGGATTGTGCTTATGTATAGTAATAATTTACTGAACTGTAGGCTAATAAAGAATTTCACTGCACCTTGGTCCATGTGATAGTAAAGAACCATTGAACCATTGATTGCTGCCGTGTCTGGCCTGTCAGCCTCAGCACACGAGATGAGTGGCGACAGAAGCGGGTCTATCTCACACAACTCACTGGAGCTGAGTTGGAGTCAGCAACTTATCACTTCTCCAGAGATGATGCACGTTTCTGGTCACACAGTTAATGGTTCACGTCACCAATCCTTTGTCATAACTCATTCTATTTTCGTCTCCACATATGCTGCCTGACCTCCTGAGTGTTTCCAGCATTTTCTGTTTTAAGTTCAGATTTGCAGCAGCCTCATTTTTTATATTTGTTTTTATACCCTTTTAATTAGGAACTTTAGATGGTACATCAAAGGTCTCAACCCAAAACCTCACCTTTCCATGTTGTCTTGGGATGCTGCCTGACCTGCTAAGTGAAGGGGGAGATGTGATGTAATTAAAGTGAAGGGGGAGATATGATGTATATGTAATGTAAATTCCAGCGCCCTTTGAGGCCAAAAGCAGAAGCTGGCAAATGTGCCTGTGCCTCGTGACTGAGGTCAGGTGACCTTCTAGAAGTTTCCGTTAGTTGTTCAGATTAAATCTTTCTTACAAGATGGCGGACGTGTATTCATTGTGCTAGTCACAACACGGTCTTACAGCGGACATTGCATGCAGCATGAGCATCTGCATGCTGTTGCAGGTCACCACCGGCAGCCCTTTATACGATCTCCCTCTTTGGTACCATTGACTCCAGCACCTATGAATGAATAGATCAAGAGAAACACTTATACCGGACTACAACACTCAGCTTCCAATGTGAGAAGGTTTAGAGGGAGATGGGCATCTTGGTCCCCATGGACAAGTTGTGCTGAAGGTCCATCTTTCCCGGGTATTCTGTAAATCTGCTAAAATCTAAATTCACATCAAATACATTGCACTCGTCAGCCCTCCTTGGTATCTTCCCAAAGAATTTAACCCTGAATCAGATGCATCCTTACTTTAACGGATCCACTTTGGCCATCCCTGATTTATCTGTAGATTTGTAAATGAAGATTTATGCTGTCCCTCAGAATTGTTGCCATTAATTTGCCTACCATCAAAGTCGATCCAATGATTCTGCACTGATCACATTTTAAACAACAGTGCAATATTAGCAGTTTTCAGACTGCTCTCCTGTAGATACTGGAGATTATCTGAAAATGATGGTCGGACTAATCAATAACCGTGTTTCTTTTAAAAGGCTGGGAAATATTTTCTCTGAGCCCAAGAACATCAATTTTTCATGCTTCCTCTTTTATCCGGTCCAATATTAAGGACTCTTCCTCCTCATCTATCTTTTGTGCAGACAGCTGCAAACTATTCGTGAAAAGCTCTTCCTACATCCTCTGCCTCTACAGGCATCATCTGTTTAATTCTTAATGGGGCCTGCTCTTCCTTCACTGTCTTGATGTATATAGTCATATTTCCATCAACGGCAGCCCATTAGCTCATCGAGTCTATGCCAGCTTTCAGAACAATCCCATCAATTCCTTTCCCCGCATTTCAGTGACCACCATTCTCTCTCAATGCCCACCGATTCTCCTTTGCCCCATATATTAGGTGTAATTTACAGCTAACAATTAGCCTGCCACTTCTGCGATGTGGGTGGCAACTGGAGGACATACAAATTCTACACAGTTAACGCTGGAGGTCATGATAGAACTTGGATCAATGGAGCTGAAATGCAGCGGTACTACCCATTGCGCCACTGTGCTGCCTTCTTGTTCTTCATTCAAGTACAAAATGTCTTTGGATGTTTTTGATGGTGATTTTTCAAGCCCTGCCTTTGCTGCCTTTCAACTTTCGGCACTGCACCCAGGATTTCTGTTGCATTCATCGAAGTCAATCCAATGAGCCTGTTCTCACCCCCATTTAAAATAACAGTGTAAAAGAAAGTTTGGATACGTTTGGACCAGGGCTGGGACAAGGCAAGAGGGGGACTGAGATCAACAATCAGGAGTTGGGTTGAAGTGGTGGGACGCGGGTTTAGGGATCAGTTCCAGATTTATTGTTAATTTGTAGTTTGGGGAAAGGTGAACTCAGAGAGTGGCGGTGGAGTTGGAGGAGATGGTGGTCCAGAAGTGAGATAACTTAGATTCCTAGGCCTGGACATCACCATAATAGCTCCTAAAGGCACACGCACCTCCAAACTGAACTAAGTTCACGGATGTAAAGGATAATTCCATAGGGAATAGTGTCAACAAATGTATAACGGTCTGATCTGTACAAACGTCACTCACAACAGCAAGTTCTCAGTCGCAACTAAAGATAGCCGTGACTCTAGCCTAAAAATGCACCACAATTGCCTTCCAATTTGGAAATAATCAATTATGACCTATCTAGTATTGCACTGAGATCTTCTGGGACATTGCACTCTGTTGCCAGAAATGAATTACAAAGACAGGGTGAAAACTAGTGCTGCTTTTCTATGGTGCATTTAATAACAGAGGCAAGAGGAGGAAACAACCATTTGGCCCATCTACCCTGCTCCATGGTATTGACAGTGGATGAATATCTAGTCCGATACAACAGCGATCAATCCTTTAATCTGTTTACAGTCATTTACAATTGTAATGAATGATTTTGGTGAAAAGACAGATTGTAATATAACCGGGTTTTCTGATGATAAAAGCTGGTTGGGATCACGGGGGACCAAAGTGGCTGAAGACGGCACAGTGACATGGCAGTAGTGCTGCTGATTTACAGTGCCAGAGAACCAGGTTCGATCCTGACTATGGGTCCTTGTCTGTACGGAGTTTGCACATTCTTCCCAGGTGCGCCGGTTTCCTCCCACATTCCAAAGACATGCAAGTTTGTTAGTTAATTGGCTTCTGTAAATCTTCCCAAATTTGTGGCTTAGAAATAGTGTACGGGTGATCGCTAGTCAGCATGGATTCAGAGGCCTGAGGAGCCTGTTTCCACGCTGTATCTCTAAACTTAAATAAAGGTGCCTATTTGTCCCTCTTTGGCCGAACTAAACATTGAGCCCCAATGCCCACGCAGTTCCGGACAACATTATATAAAAAACTGAGCAAAAGTAGCTTAAGAGCAGCAGTGTGCATGTTGCTGACTGATGCGTGCACTGGGATCTGTATGAAGAATCCTGTGGGAGATGCATGCCGAGCTCCCAGCTGCCACCTCACCACCGTGGGGATTGCAGGGATGGCATCCCTTACTGAACTGAACTCCGATCCTAACGGCCTGGTTAGCTCTTCATGCACATGGTGCAGCAAAGAAACAGGGATTACACAGTGGAGGTGGCACAGCACAGGGCACGTGGTTCATTCTCGAGATGAGGGACCATTACCTTTGAAACATAAAATTGGGTGGCACAGTGGTGCAGCGGTTGAGTTGCTGCCTTACAGCGCCAGAGACCCGAGTTTGATCCTGACTAAGGGTGCCGTCTGCATGGAGTTTGTACATTCCCCCCATGACCACGTAGGCTTTCCCCGGGCGCTCCGGTATCCTCCCACACTCCAAAGGCGTACATGTTTGCAGGTTGATTGGCTTCAGTAAAATTGTAAATTGTCTCTAGCATGTAGGATAGTATTAGTGTATGGGGTTGTTGCTGGTCGGCGCGGACTCGGTGGGTCGAAGAGCCTGTTTTCACGAAGTATCTCCAAAGTCTAAAGTGTCGCAGTGGTAGAGTTGCTGCCGTGCAGCACCAGACACTCAGGTTCGATCCTGACTACGGTGCTGTCTGTGTGGAGTTTGTACATTTTCCCAGTGACCGTGTGGGTTTTCCCCGGGTGCTCCGGTTTCCTCCCACATTCCAAAGACATACAGATTTGTAGCTTAATTGGCTTCTGTAAAATGTCTCTAGTGTGTCGGATAAAGTAGTGTACGGATGATCATTGGCCGGCGCAGACTCGGTGGGCTGGAAGGACTTGTCTCCACGTTGTATCACTAAACTAAACTAAACTATGCAATGCTGATCACAATGAAAGTAAGATCCTGTGATGGGTTCAAAGAATACAAGACACTGAAAGGTCGCACTCTCTCCATCCAGGGAGTCTGAACTAGGAGGTACAATCGCAAACCAGAGGATACAGTCACAAACTATGGGGTACAGTCACAGATGAGGAGGACCAATCTCATGCCAGGGATTACAGTAGCAGACTAGGAGGCGCACCCACACATGAGGTGTTACAGACTCAGACCAGGTTTAATTTGTGGAAAGAGGACCTTTGGCCCACCAAGTCCGTGTCTTCCTGAGACCACGTGGGTTTCCTCTGTGTGCTCTGGTTTCCTACCACATCCAAAGGCGTGCAGATCTGTATGTTATTTGACCTCTGTATGTAGGTGATGAATGGTTGGCGTGGAATTGGTGGACCCTAGGGACTGTTTTCATGCTGTATCGTTAAACTACACTTTAAAAAAATATACTCCTAACTAAATTGAGGATTGCCGAATGTTGAGGACTCTTGCTGGCAAATAAAATAGACCTTAAAGATAAAATTGCTTTTTTTTAACATTCTATTTGATATTTCCATACTTATTCCCATGTAAAATAGCATGGTCGATGATGGAGCTAGGCTCAAATCACAGCTACAGGCCTTTAAATCTGTCATCTCGTTTCAGGGCATTGATGACATTCATAACCCCCCAGCAGCCTCCCTTGATGTTAATGCTATGTGTAATCACTCCTATGAATCTATTACACGATTTCAGGGGATTAAAGATGACAATTTATGAAATGAAATTACAGGCAGGTTCCCCCGTGGATTTATTTCAGGTGATTTGGAATGAGGTTACATTTTCCTACAATACCATTTGAAACAAAACTCTTCAGGGTTGGTTTCTTGTAAAGCCTTTGACATTTTATTTCAGGGTTGCTCTGCGCTGATAGATTTATCATAGCAATTTGCCTGACTGGGCAGAAGGAGCAGCTGTTCTGTAGATGCCCCAGGCAAATCAGTAACAAAGGGAATGAAGTCTCATCCTGAAAAGCATAAGACATTTGTTGTCTGTTAAATACGAGACAATCTTTTTATATAATCTTTTAATCACGGCTGATTCAGTTTGAACATTGCAACATTTTCTTTGCTTTGGAGCAGCGTGGATTGGAGTGGCAGAGAATTTACTGGGTCAGAGGGCGAACATTATATCACCCTCGGCGTGAATTCCATTTCAAAACGTAGAAAGGACTAACATTGTTATTGCATTTGTCAAATTTTGTGGAAATCCCAGAGGGTTTTATGGTGATGGTGTGCTTTTGATGATTAACCATATCGTGATGTGGGAAGCATTGCAGCCAATTAATGCACAGCAAGTTTTTCTAAAATAGGAATGTAATAAACTATTAATAAAATTCTATTTTCTTGGTCTTGATTGAGGGATTGAGTTAGAACAGAATCTAGCTGCACAGTTACAGGGAGCATAGCACAGGGCTGAGGGCACAGCCTTGCACTGCACCAGTATTGATAATTATTATCGAGGATGTTTTGTTGATTGGCCTCACTGATTGCGGACTATGAGTCTGAAAGTCTAGTTTAGTTTAGTTTAGTTTATAGCATGTGTACCGAGGTACAGTCAAAAGTTATTGTTGCATGCTAACCAGTCAACGAAAAGACAGTTTCATATTCAGTTACAGAGGGGAATTATGATTGTCTGTGATTATAATAATAATAATAATAATAATAATAATAATATATCTTTTATTGTCATTGCACGTCAGTGCAACGAGATTTAGTGTGCAGCTCCACTGATGTCCAGGAAAGGTAAATAAATACAATACATAAATAAACAAGCTGAATTGATTGACGTGACCATCTGAGGGAGACTGTCCAAAGGGGGTGGGTGGGGGGGCACTCATTAGGGCCGGTTCAGAGCCGCTATAGCTCTTGGGATGAAATTATACATGGAATGGTTTCCCCATGATATCCTCTCTACATGCTGCTGTGATGTTGTCTCTAATCAGCAGTGTGACTCCCTCTCCTCGTTCTTATCTGAAATATCTCTACCTTGGAACATTAAACTGCCAGTGTTACCGCTCCCTCAACCATGTTCCCATGATTGTAAAAATCATCATAATTACAAGTGCTGCTAAAGTGGCTGCTCCAAATGACAAGTGCTCTAAACTCATCTGGCAAATCCTTGCACTAGTCCTTGCGTTAAAGTAAATGCAGTTGTGCCATTGAGCGCACCCATGTCCCCTAACCTGCCTCTGGCTGCTCTCCCTCTGACTTGGTTCATTCAGGTCGATCTCTCCCCACCCATGCTGCACAACAAATGAGTTTCCCACCCCTTGCCAAATTGGTTTAAACCTTGCTGAATAATACGTGCAAATCTCTCTGCGAGGATATTGGTGCCACCTTCAGTCTGATGTAACTCATCCTTCTTGTGCGGGTCCCATCTGCCCCAGAAATTGTGCCAATGATCCAAGTACTTGAACCTTTTCCCTGCATCAGATCCTCAGCCACAAGTTCATCTGTCTTGTCATTCTATTTTTTATCCTCACTAAAACATGGCACACTAAGTAATTCAGAGATCGCTGGAGTATTGATGTTGCCTTGTTATCCCCAGCAGATTCTTCCTGTTTCCACTCTGATCGGACTCCGCTGTGTCCTGTGTGTGGAAATAGCAGGTGGAGCCCAGAGATGTGATTGATCTCATCGCCCTATAATCCCACTTCTAATTTATTCCTGGTGCTAGGGTATGGATTGTTTTGGATGAGCCAGGGAATAAATGATCATGGCTGAGTTGTCCCAATGAAAATCTATGGGTCACAACAGCTGTGTAGGAAGGACCAGCAGATACTGGCTTTTACCGAAGAGAGACACAAAATGCTGCCTTAACCCAGCAGGTCAGGCAGCATCTCTGGTGAAAAAGGACTGTTCGGGTTGGAAGAGGAATGCTGATTTGAAACAACACCTATTCCTTTTCTCCAGAGATTCTGCCTGACCTGCTGGTACTTAATGCCCCTGACCCACTTAGGAAACCTGAACGGAAACCTCTGGAGGCTTTGCGCCCCACCCAAGGTTTCTGTGCAGTTCCCGGAGGTTGCAGGTGGTTGCCGGAAGTTGCAGGTAGTAGAAGCAGGTAGGGAGACTGACAAAAACCTCCGGGAACTGCACGGAAACCTTGGGTGGGGCGCAAAGTCTCCAGAGGTTTCCGTTCAGGTTTCCTAAGTGGGACGGGGGCATTATCGTCAGGGGGTTCCAGACCTTTTAGGTTTTTGTTGCCTCCCCTGATAGTACTGTGAAGTCTAAAACAATACCACTGGGATTCTTCGACTCGACGGCAATGCTGATGATCACACTGATAGCTGATAGTTACTGATAGCTGTTGGATCTCTCGCAAATTAACCTTTACATGTTACATTAATCTGAAAATGGACTGCATCATTAACACAAGAAATAGCGAGTGATAAAGTGGGAAAATATTAATAGGTTTAATACAGTAACTGAGGCAGAATGTGACCAAATGCCTTCTTAATAAATGAAAGGACTTGACCTGGTGCATTAAATCTGTTGGCCAGGAAAATTATCCAGATTGTATTTAGCTGTTTGGTTGTGATGATCACTAATGATGTTTACACACAATAATCACCAGGCTGTGGAATGTCCACTAATTACAATCAATTCATTGTCCGCATAGATGAGGAATGACCACCAACATTTAATGAAAAAGTTACCAAGTGCCAGGAATTCGTAGTTCCTGGAACTAACCAAATAATCCAAAAAATGAATAAAGCAACATAGAATAAGGGTATAGCAGAGTAATTCTTCAGTTTGCCATGAGTTTCTGAAAACACAAACCATATTTTCATTTCTTTCATAGCTCAGCTTCCAAAAAGCCAAACCAAGTTAATTTGAATATCAGTAGTTCATTTTCAGTCGGATTTGCCTGACACTGAATAAATAGTTGGCATTAAATACAGAGTATGTTTTGTTCTCCTTGGCTTAATTAAAAGTTGAGCAATACTGGAAACTGACCTTGTGTAAGGAAGACATAAATCAGACAGCTTTGGAGAACTGGAAACCTTGGGTCACATTCGTTGAGGCCAATAATTTATACATGGACCAAATAAACAGGGCCAAGTTCTTGCCTAATCTTCATCAGATTCGCAACCGACCGAAGGCATAAATCAGACAGTATTTCAAAAATGATGGGGAGATGGAAAGAACAAGGGGAGGTTTAAATTTGAATGGGCAATTCACCGGTTGGTCTCCATCTTGGTCCTGTCAACTGCGATGTTAAATTAAAATGTTCATTCTGCTGATTTTTGATAATTTAACGTTGGTTTTGGAGTGAGTACAGCCGCTGAGCTTCGAGCAGTCTGCAGCGGGCAGAAAGCTGACTGCCTGGAGAAGGACAACTCAAGGTACAGATGTACCCTCTGTAGGACCCAGAGGCCAACTCCTGTTACTTCAGGCCATGCATGAACTGTGTAGCCTTCCATATCAGGCAACTCACCCCTTGCCCACTATCTCTGTGGTTGAACCAGATTAGCAGCCAAAGCAATGTACTGGCCCATCTGGAACTACAAATGATCTACAAGATGGACATCTTGGTGGAGCACATACCCTATCACTAAATTATTGACCTTCCAGAGAGACCTTAGTTGACAAGACCAAAGTCCATTGAAAGTAGCAGCAGACATCAAAAGTAACAGCAGTGAAGAAGGCGAATGGTATGTTAGCATTCATAGCAAAAGGATTTGAGTATAGGAGCAGGGAGGTTCTACTGCAGTTGTACAGGATCTTGGTGAGACCACACCTGGAGTATTGCGTACAGTTTTGGTCTTCTAATCTGAGGAAAGACATTCTTGCCATAGAGGGAGTACAGAGAAGGTTCACCAGACTGATTCCTGGGATGTCAGGACTTTCATATGAAGAAAGACTGGATAGACTCGGTTTGTACTCGCTAGAATTTAGAAGATTGAGGGGGGATCTTATAGAAACGTACAAAATTCTTAAGGGGTTGGACAGGCTAGATGCAGGAAGATTGTTCCCGATGTTGGGAAAGTCCAGAACAAGTGATCACAGTTTAAGGATAAAGGGGAAATCTTTTAGGACCGAGATGAGGAAAACCTTTTTCACAGAGAGTGGTGAATCTCTGGAATTCTCTCCCGCAGAAGGTAGTTGAGGCCAGTTCATTGGCTATATTTAAGAGGGAGTTAGATGTGGCCCTTGTGGCTAAAGGGATCAGGGGGTATGGAGAGAAGGCAGGAACAGGATACTGAGTTGGATGATCAGCCATGATCATATTGAATGGCGGTGCAGGCTCGAAGGGCCGAATGGCCTACTCCTGCACCTATTTTCTATGTTTCTATGTTTCTAAAAGACACAGTGCTTTTTCATAAACAATGATAGTTTCTTATCCAAACTTTCTTTTCTGTTTACTCTGTTGTTGAAATCCATCCTGTCATTAGTTCATTTTATCTTGACACATTCCTCAGCTTATGGTCTCTGTTCAAGTAATTCCCCCCTGCGTCCCTTATGGAAATTGTTGCTTTGGGAACAAAAAAATATTCCAATTGAATTCCTGCAGACGGGAACTGTCCTGGAATGGTGACAAGGCCAGAGACGTGTCAGCAAATGAAAAATATATGTCTCTTCTTGACCTTCCCAAACTAGCATCGAATGAGGCCAAGCTTTGTATCATCTGCTGCACAAGAAATTCATTGCAATTGCACAACATTCATGGCATCCAACTCGTGTTCCAATTACAAGAGATTCTTTCATTTTGAAATGTTGTTTGTTCAAAATTTTCAAAATAAAATCGGAGATGTTAAGGACAAAGACTATGTTTCTGGTCAATTCAACCCACACTCCGAACGTGGCATTATTCAATTATCAAAACAGTTGCAATAAATAATGGTACTGAAACAAATAATTGGTTTGATGTGGTTAGTATCATATCATTGTAAAACACAGAAATGGCCCATTTTAGCCCAGCTTGCCCAGTCTACATTAATCCCATTAGCTTGCACTAAGGTCCATATCCCTCTATACCTTCCTTGTGCACATGCCTGTCCTAATGCCTCTTACAAGTTATCATTGCATATGCCCGAGCCACCTCTTCTAGTACCTCATCACAGATACCCACCGTCCTTATATTCTCTTTAAATTTATTTCCTCTCAGCTTAAACCGGTGCTACCTAGTTCTAGACTCTATTTCCTGGAAAAAAGTACTCTCACAATATTTCCTACCAATGCCCCTCCTAATTTTAAAAGGTCACCCCTTAGCTTCCTACGTTCCAGTGTGCATAGCCTTTACAATCTCTCCTTATAAATGAAGCCCTCCATTTTATGCAACAGCCTGGTGAATCTGTTCTGCATTCTCACTATTTCTATCGCAACCTCCAAGTAATGTAGTGGCCACACGTATACACAATATTCAATAATGGTCTGATCATGATATCAAATCTTTTTTATTCAATGTCTCAGCCTAAGAAGGCAAGCATACCAACCCCATCACTTCCATACCAACAATACCCCATCCATATTTCAATGAGAGATGCACATGTTCATACATATGCGCCTCTATTTTCACATACTGTATATATAGGGCAAACTAAGAAGATCCCAACACAGCTCACTGCAGTACATCCTTATTACAGACCTTCAGTCTGATAAACACCGCTTCGCCACCACCCTTTGACTCCAATCACCAAGCCAATTTTGGATCCAGTTCACCAACATGCCTCCGGGACCTTGTGCCTTAACCTTCTGGATCAGCCTACCAATGAAATGCCTTCCCAAAGTCCATGATAACCATGTCTACCGCTCTACCCTTCATCAATGATCTTGGGTACCTCCTTAAAAGCATTGTGCTGACTCCTCCTAATCCATCCCTGCCTCTCCAAGTTAAAATAAATCCTTTCCCTCAGAATCATCTGCAATAATTTCCCTACCACTGATGCTAGGCTCACCATCCTGTAGCTTCCAGGCTTATCTCTACTGCTCTTTTTGAATGAGGACAACATTAGCTGAACTTCAGTCTTCTAGTACCTCATCAGCAGTTAATGGAGATACAAAACCCTTTGTCATAGTGCCAGCGATCTTCTCCCTTGTTTCCTTTAGCATCTTAGGATACATCTCGTTGGGCTTTGGGGTTTCTGCACCCTAATATGCTCCAAGATTTCAAACACTTTCCCGTTCCTGATACAACGTGATTACCCCTCCTTTATCTTTGCAGCCACCAAATCCTTCTCCCTGGTGAATATCAATGAGAAGTATTCACATACGACCTTGCTCATATCCCATGGGTCCAGACATAGACATCTCTGGCCTCTGAAATAATCTACATTTCCTTAGCTACCCTCTTGCTTCTAACATTTTTATAAAAGGTTTGAGGATTAACTTGATCCTAAGGAAGTTTGTTCAAAGAACAGAAATGTTGTTGTGGGAAGGGGAGTTAAAATGGTTAGCAAGCAGGGGATCCAGCAGACCTTGGCAGACAGAGCGCAAGTATTCAGCGAAACAGTCGCCTAGTCTATGCTTGGTCTCACCCATGTAAAGAAAGCTACATTGGGAACACCAGATGCAGTAGATGAGGCTAGACAAAGTGCACATAAACCTCTGTTTGGAAGGACTGCTGGGGTCCGTATATGGAGGCAAGGGAGGAAGTGTAGGGACAAATGTTTCATCTTCTATGGGGGGGTTGCAGGGGAAAATTCCTTCCTTCCTCATATTTCCACTCAAGCTACCTCCCCACACCTTTTCAATCCTTTTCTGTACTGGAGCTAAGAACTTCCTTCATCACAGATACCCGTGTCCATCTCATTCACCTTTGTCCCCTGCTGCCCATTTGCTGCAGGAAACATTATCCATGCTCTTCACCCCTCCAGACTCACTCATTGCAATGCTCTCTTGAACAGGTGTATCCGTAGAATTATGGAAGCTGGTGGCACAATAGGGGTATTGCAGCCTGCAGGACTCATCCCCTGAAGATGTTGGAGAATTTCTCCAACAAGAAACTTCCTTCCAGCTCATCCTAACAATGATGCCCAAATCTGAACCCTGCATTAATTCTAATTTCTCATTAACTTTGATGAACTCCTAGTGCTCCAGTGCCTTAGGTTCAAAATTCTTGTGTTTCTATTTGACTCCTTCCATTGCTCACGATGTCCTATTCCAACGAACTATACACCAACCTCTCTACTGTTCATCTTAAACCTCTGCCAATTTAGCCTTTCTTTGTCTTATTGTTCCATTACCTGGAGCTTCCACAATTCCTTTAGGTTTGTTCCTTTATGCCCTTTAATGTCAGGCGTTTGATCATCCTTGCTATTCTACTTGACATCCGTTGTTTTGTGTGTTGCAATCCTGTCAAGTGATTTGCTAAGATTGCAACATAAATCAGACTATTTTTACATTAGGATTGATTATGATTACATTTATTTTTATGTAATACACAGGAATTTAAATAAACTTTCTGTGAGAAGAGATGATTTTCTTTCCTCTTTGGCTACTTTAGGACGTAAAATGAATGGTTTGTTGCTGCTCTCTGGCCTCAAGAGGTTTGGTCTCCTTGCACTTCATCACACTCTGCCAAATCGTGATACTTTGCAAACATTCTGTGACATGTTTTGCTTTTGATAACTTTCAGCTGCTAATGATTAACATGTTGTATTGTGAGTAGATCTTTGTACCAAAATAAACGGTGGAAGGTTTTTGATAGCATCGAGTGGTCCTGCAAGTCCTTTACTCCCAGAGTTAGAGTTAGAGAGCAAAGAACAGGTCCTTCAGTCCACTACATTTATATCAGCCAGCATGCCTCTCCATACTAATCCTATATGCCTACATTAATTCTCTATCCCTCTACACCCTCCTCATTCTAGGATCTCACTCGAGGCTTCTTAAATGTTGTTACTATTCCTGCCTCCATCACCTCATTCCAGAAACCTTTATGTGAAAAATGTACCCCTTAGATCCCCTCTAATCCTGCTCCCTCTCACCTTAGGGTACAAGCCAATGCTATCTAGTTTTAGATATTCCAGTCATTAGAAAAACTCATAGAAATAGACTGGCTATACACCCTATCTATGCCTGTCATCATTTCATACACTTCATCATGTCACGTCTCAGCTTCCTCTCCTCCAGGGAGAATCAACCCAGCTGGGATCATAGTTATACTGCACAGACACCAGCTCTTCAGCCCAACTTGTCCATGCCGTCCAAGTTACCCGTCTGAACTAGTACCATTTGCCTGTGTTTAGCCTTGTCCTTCTAAACCTTTCCTATCCATCTACCTGTCTGAATGTCTTTTAAACATTGTCGTTATACATGCCTCTACCACTTCCTCTGCACGTACCTGTATAAAAAAGTTGCATTTCAGATCCCCAGCAAAGTTTTTCCCCTCTCACCTTAAAATTATGCCCTCTAATTTAGACTTCCCTGGCCTGGGGAACACAGCGACCATCCACCTTATCTATGACATCGATGATTGTATACACCTCTATAAGGTCACCCCTCAACCTCAAGAGAATAAAGCCACAGCTGATCCAGTCTCTCGTTAAGACTCAAGCCCCTCAGTTATAGGAAAGATGTAATTAATATGGAAAGTGTGCAGAAAACATTCACCAGGATGGGTTTGTGGGATGTTATAGGGATGAAGGGATGAAGGGGATAGGCTTAAGAAGGGAAACGTTGACGAGAGACAGCAGGGGCAACCTTAACACTCAGAAGGCAGAACACACACACACACACACATGGAATGAGGCTTTCGTACAAAGCTGAGAAGTAAATACAATTACACTTTTAAAAAAAGCATTTGTTTAAATATATGGTCAGGAAGGTTGTAGAGGGGGCACAGTGGCGCAGCGGTAGAGTTGCTGCCTTACAGCACCAGGGACCCGGGTTCGATCCTGACTCCGTCTGAACGGAGTTTGCTCGTCCTCCCCGTGACTTGCGTGGGTTTTCTCCGGGTGCTCCGGTTTCCAGCTACACTTCAAAAGCGTGCAGGTTTATAGGTTAATTGTCCTGGTAAAATTGTCCCCAGTGTGTGTGGGATGGTGTTAATGCGAGGGGGTCGCTGGCTGGTGCGGACTCAGTGGGCCAAATACAGGCAAATGGGACTAGCCAGAGAGCCAACTTGGTCACTATGGACAGAGAGGGTCAAAGGGCTTGAGTAGTCTCTGAGTAGTGATTGTGAGCACAAACCATATATCTCACACTTCCGTGCTACACAGTTCTATAACTCTGTGACTCAATTACATAGATGACGATTTCTTACTTTAAGGGGACCTATTCTCTCACTAGTTTTATTACTGCTACAGTATATTGATGGAATCTCTTAGAATTCTGCTTTACCTTATCTTGCTAAACAATTTCACGTCCACCTTTTATGCTTCTAATTTCCCTATGAAGTGAACTCTCCCAACCCTTCTGCTCTTCAAGGGATTCTCTTGACACCAGCTGTCTATGCTTAACTAATGCCTCCTTCTTGTTCCTTGTCATTGCCTCATAATCACTTCATGAACTGCTGTTCCCTATCCAATATCTGCTAATAACTCAAGCCTCCAATCCAGTCAACATCCTTGTGAACTTTTTTGGAACCCTCTCAAAATCAATCACATCTTTCCTGTACTTAGGAAGCAAGAAATGGTAATAGACTCATGGACATGTGTTGCAATGCAGAATTAAGTACCAATGCTAGCCAACATGTGTGAAGTTGGAGTTTCAGACTTTAAACTGTACATCGGATGCTTTGCTTTCAGCTGCACAACTCAAATTCCTTACACACATGCACATGCATACATGCACACACATATGAACACACACACACACACACACACACACACACACACACACACACACACACACACACACACACACACACACACACACACACAGAATATCCGGAGACATGCACATGAATACACAGACACAATTGCAAACACGTACAAACATACACACACATGCACTTGGTGCAAAAATACACAGAACGTGCACTAGTGAATATATGGCGACACACATACACACACATGAACACAGGCACAAATACCCACAAATGTACACGAGAGAGAAAAATTATTGCAAGTTAACATCAAAACATTTGATGGAGGTGTTTGGAAAACATTGTTTATGCAGAGAGCGATGGGTGCCTTAAACATGCTGCCAGGGGTGGTGGTGGAGGCATTTACAACTGTGGCATGTGAGACTTTTAGGTAGGCACAAATCTGCAGAGAATAGAGGGAACTAGACCACGTAGGCAGGGGGATTACTTTAATTTGGCAACATGTTCGGCACGGTCATCAAGGGGCAAAGGGCCTGATGTTATGCTGTGCTATGTTCTAGAGTCACACAGTGTGGAAACAGGCCCTTCAGTCCAACTTGCCCTATCCTTGGCCTTGACCTAAGCTGGCAGATGCCCAAGCCACATAAACGGACAGGTAATGCACGAGATTCAACACAAGCTTCAATTTTGTGACCCCCTACTTAATCTGCAGCAGCCTCTGTACAAGGAATTACGATCAAAACTGATTGTTTTCAGTGAGCTGTGATTAAACTGCTTGGCTTAGTTTCTATGTCGCATTGTTTTTATGCCGAAGAAAGGCATCAAAAGCATCTTGTGAGATGGAACGGGTCCGTCCGCTTGCAGGGCACCTTTTGAATTCTTACCTACAACATCTCTCGGGACCTTCCAGTGAGGAACCTCTGTACATTATTTACTATTATCATGTAGAAAACATGGCAGCCAGATGTACAGCGCAAATCTTCATTTTACTCACACTTGGCTCAGTATTTATTGCCCAGCCCCATTTCACTTCCCATTTAAGAGGCATGAATATCACGGCTCCATCTGCAGTCACATATTATGCCAGGCAGATTTTTTTATAACAAGTTTCTGAATTCATGTTCAAGATTACTCATGTGATGTAAAAAAAAAAAACTGATTGAATTCATTACTTGATTTTTAATTTCACAGTTTTAGTGGAGACATTTGAACTCTCACTCCACCAGGTGTCTGTTTACTAGCTCAATCTCCACACTCCAGTCCACACAAACAGCAAATCTTCACTCCTTGTTATGGGGCTCGGGTAAATTGAAAGTGTTTCATGGAGTGGGCATTGGTGGTGAGGCCAGCTTGAATTACTCACCTCTAATTGCCCTTTTGAGAAGCTGATGATGAATTGTTTTCTTGAACTATTGTTGGTCTTTTGCTGAAGGTGCTTTTTCACCTGAATTGATTGAACTGATTGGTTGCAAGATACAGCATGGAAACTAACCCTTTGGCCCACCGAGCACACACCAAGCATTGATCACCTGTTCACACCAGCTTCATGTCACCTTACTTTCCCACCTACTCTCCGCACATTAGGAGCAATTTACAGAGGCCTAGTAACTAACCAACCTGTATGTCTTTGGGATATGCGAAGAAACTGGAGCGCCTGGAAGAAACCCACACAGTCACAGGGAAAACGTGCAAACTCCACGCAGACGTCACCCGAGGTCAGGATTGAACCTGAGTCTCTGGTACTGTGAGGCAGCACCTCTACCAGCTGCACTGCTGTGGTGCCTGAATTGTGCTGGTCCAGTAATAGTAAAGTTGCAAGAGGGGAGACAGCAGATGCTAGTGCTCTCATATAGCTGTTGCCCTTCTCATTCTAGGTGGTAAGGTTTGTCAGTATGTAAAGTGTACTTGAAGTAGCATTGGGGAGTTAATGGTGATGGTACAAAATGTGGATTACTGGGAGCGATTAGCTTAGTTTACCTTAGAGACCCAGCATGGAAACAGGCCCTTTGGCTGACAGGGTCCACACAGACCAGCAACCCCCCCCCCCCCCCCCCCCCCCCCCTCTCCCTACACTTGTTCTATCCTACACACTGGAGACAATTTACAGAAGTCAATTAACCTACAATCCTGCACGTCTTTGGTGTGTGGGAGGGAACTGGAGCACCCGGAGAAAGCCCACACCGTCACAGGGAGAACATACAAATTTTGTACAGACAGCACTCGTAGTCAGGATCGAACCCGGGTCTCTGGCGCAGTAATGCAACAGCTCTACCTCTGTGCCACTGTGCTGCCCCACAGTGAAGTAGAGTGTATCGGTGGACATCCTACTCGTAGCTTGTTATGCTCTGGATGATGACAAACTGTTGGAGTTTCATCCATCCTGATAAGTGGAACAAATAAAACCACATCCTTTAAATGGTGGACATTGGCATCTGTGTTTACCAGAGACACTGGAGTCAAATCTCACCTGAGGCTATGACGTCCAACCCCACTAAAGATACTGGTGTTTGCCCCAGCTAGAGACACTACAGACTCCCACCACCAAAGTCACTGGAGATTCACCCTACCTGAGACACTAGAGTCCACCCCCACCAGAGACACTCGGGTCCACCCCCACATAAGACACTTGAGTCTAACCTCACTAGAGATACTGGACTATATCTTCAATGGGACACATGGATGTTTACCTCCACTGGAGGCAGTGAAGTCTACCACCACCAAAGACACTGATGAGTCCCCCAACCAGCATGGCAGCATGGTGGTACAACAGTAGAGTTGCTGCCTTACAATGCCAGGGACCTGGGTTCGATCCTGACTGCGGGAGCTGTCTGTATGGAGTTTGTACAATCTCCCCGTGATCACGTGGGTTTTCTCTAGGTGCTCCGGTTTCCTCCCTCAATCAAAGACGTACAGGTTTGTAGGTTAATTGGCTTTGGTAAGAAATATAAATTGTTCCTAGTCTGCGTAGGATAGCGTCAGTGTACGGGGGACGGCGCGGACTCAATGAGCCGAAGGGCCTGTTTCCACGCTATATCTCTAAACTAAACCAAACTAAACATAACACTAGAGTCTACCCCACCAGAGTCACTGGACATTCACCCCACCTGAGACACTTGAGTCTACCTCCACAAGAGCCTCTGGTGCTTCAGCAAGGTGCCTGATTCCCTTGCAATGTACCCATTAAGGGGGAACCTGCTGCGGGGGGGAGAAGAATAATTAAATCTCTCTGGTTTTATTTCTCGGAGAAGTAACTTCAAATTCTATTTTCTCTCTCTCGTGCAGAATAACTGCAAGAGCGAAGTGCAGATAAAGTTTTGACGGGGAATTGAAACTTGGCAGTGATGCTGGTTGAACTCAGGCTCTCATTTGAAAGGTTTCATATCTGCCAGATTCTTTCACGCAAGCAGCCTAAGCCTCCCTTCTCAGTGCTGCAAGCCTTTCTCGGAAACGATATTTTAGATACTTCATTGGGTTCATTTCCTCAGCAAACTCTCAGCCTTCAGACAGCATTCAAGGTAGGTTCTAGCAAGTACCAATTGCTAAATCTTCAACTCTTTTGTATTTAAACCTCTGGGTTGAAAAACGAATCGTTAAACCCAGGGTTAACTCTTTACTCGCTGCCAAATTTGGAGGCAGTTAGTTTTATTGATGAAGTACTTTTGATTCAGAGTTTTGCTCACAATTTTGTATTAAGGAATCTTTGGCATTTTGTAGAGAGAATGTACCCTTAATATCAAGCTGAAATAAAATTAAAAAAAAAATCTTTACAGTCAGTAATAATGCAAATGCATCTGTTCCATATTCAGAAGTAACTGATCGCATCTTTGGAATTACATTTTATTCCTTTATAGTATTCCTATTGCAATGTCGGGGCAGGGATGGTTAGGTGTATTTTGTACGGTCTGCTTCCACAGGCAAAAGAGATTTGAGCAATTGCAATTATTCATTAACGTGATTTCAACACAAATAGGCTGTTTGAATGTGAAAGTTAGTGGTTCCTGATCCTGACCGTTTATTTACATATTCTGGTACTGACCATTGATTAGTATTGTGTTAGATAGTCTGAGTTAAACAGCATAGTCCCTTCAGTTCAACTTGACCATGTTGACAAAGTTGCCCACTTGAGCTAGTATCATTTGCCTTAATTTGGACTACAGTATTATGCCTCTAAACCTTTCTTATCCATGTACTTGTCCAATGTTGTTTAAACATTGTAATTGTACCCATCTCCCCCACACCCTTTGACAGCTTGTTTCACATGCCCTCCACATTCTGTGTGCAAAATGTTACTCCTCAGGTCCCTCTTGAAGTTTCCCTCTCTCATCTTAAGCTACACCCTCTAGTATGAGGGAAATCAAGAAACTGCAGATGCCAGACCCTTGAGCAAAAAAAAACAGGCAGCATCCGTGGAAAAAATAGACAGATGACCTTTTGTGTCAGGACCCTTCTTCACCAGACTGACCTAAATTGTTTAGGGTGGTCACGGTGGCGCAGTGGTAGAGTTGCCGCCTTACAACGAATGCCAGCGCCCGAGACCTAGGTTCGATCCTGACTATGGGTGCTGTCTGTGCAGTGTTTGTACGTTCTCCCCATGTTATGCGTGGGTTTCTCCGAGATCTTCGGTTTCCTCCCACACTCCAAAGACGTACAGGTTTGCAGGTTAATTGGCTTGGTAAATGTAAAAATTGTCCCTAGTGGGTGTAGGATAGTGTTAATGTACAGGGATCGCTGGTTGGCGCGGACCCGGTGGGCCGAAGGGCCTGTTTCCGCGCTGTATCTCTAAACTAAATGCTGCCTGGTTCAATGGGATCCTCCAGCACTTTGTTTTTCTTTCCCTCTAGTTAAAGACTTCCCTCTCATGTGAAAAAGATGTGAACTTAACTACTACTCTCATGATTTTATCAACCTTAATAAGGCCACCCCTCAACCTCCTAAGGTCTGGGAAAAATTCCCAACTTATTAAGTCTCTTATAACGCACACCTTCCTGTCCCAGTAACATGCGCATCTTTACTGCACCATTTCCAGCCTAATGACATTCTTCCTGGTGTCTATCTATGTCTAGTGAAGAGTCACAAGCTGAGTTGTACACTGGACTGCACTCAATACTCCAAGGATGTTCTGGACAATAACTTGTACAGTTGTATCGTATGTCCAATCTTTTGAACCTCAATGCCCTGGCCGATAAAGGAAGGAATGGCAAACACCATCTTCACCACCCTATTTACCTGTACGGCCACTTTGAGAAAATTATGCTCTTTTTATTATCAGTCACTCTGTACTACAATACTTTCCAAAGCCCTATTGTTTGGTTTGCAAGTCCCACCAAGTTCTTACTTATCACAATTCAGCACTTTGCACTTGTTCGAGATAAATTCCATCCGCAATTCTGCTCGATTCTACTGAGATATTAGATGACCATCTTCGCTGTTCACTATGCAAACGATGTTGGTGTCATCTGCAAACTTATGCCATTTATATTCATGTTGAAATTGTTAAAAGAGATGACAAACAACAGTGGACCCAGAACTGATCCCTGTGGCACACCACTGGACACAGGCATCCAATCTGAATACCAACCTTCCACCACCATCCTCTGATTCCTACCACTAAGCTTGCTTTGTTTCCAACTGGCTAGCTCACCCTGGGTCCCATAGATCTACTCCATCCAGACCAGCCTACCAACACATGTCTTTGTCAAAGGCCTTGTTGTTCTGAACAGGAGGGGACGGTCCTACTTTGGATTGAACTTTGTTCCGAATGGGAAGCAGTAGAGGTTAGTTCCTCTTCTCCCTCTGGGCAAAGTCTGGTGCCAGATCCTTGGACCGAATGAGAGATCCAGAAGAAGCCCAGCCTGTAAATACCATGTGGTTGCCACGTGGGCCAGGAATATGTCTGGCCATCCATCTATGTAGCATGTAGAGTCTGAAGAAGGGTTTTGGCCCGAAACGTTGCCTTTTTCCTTCGCTCCATAGATGCTGCTGCACCCGTTGAGTTTCTCCTGCATTTTTGTGTACCATCTATGTAGCAGACCATCTACTGGAGGCTGGAATAGAACCTGCACTTCACCTGCCATTACTTATTTGTGCGTTCCTCTCACCTGAAAACTGTGTGAGCTATTAAAACATAACGTGTTATAGTCATCTTTATGCATTCAGCGGATCAATGGAACTGCCTCTGCCTGTGTCACAAACTGAACTTTAATAACCTTGTCCAATGGCACTGCCTTCCACGTGGGAATTACTGGGGAAAGATCTACTACACAGGGTGGAGTACATGGAAATGAGCATATCCCAGTGGACACCCCATTAACAGGCATGGCAAGTGCAAGCAGGGTTTTCCACTACTCCTTGAAGAGTGAACTATGTGGGTGGCAGCTGTTAATCTGGTAGGAATACTGGAACACTGATGACATCAGTGGGTCGAGGATGGTTCATGTCTTCTCTACTTTCTCATATTTACCCACAAATAGTTTGCAAGCATCTTATTTTCTTGAGGATGGCACCACTTTAAATGCAAATTGTTTTGTTAGAATTATGTTCACACATTAATCTCTGAGGATTTATAGTTATCATCTAAATGTTTTGGCAAATTATCTCCAATACCTATCTTCATATCCCTCACCAGAAGGAATCCAAGACGTTGGAAGCCCCTTTGGAAATGAAGTAGTGCTTATGTTTAAAGTGTCCACAGTCATCCCAATTACAACATATTTGGGACACATTTCTGGCAGAATATACAGGGTAAGATGACATGTTTGTTTCAGACTCCAAAATGATTTGCTCCATTGTCATAACTATTTTATTTTTATATTGCTGTCAGATAGGACAATGTCGCATCGAATACATCACGTGGGATTGGTTCTGCTGTTGCTCCTGATGGGGTCGTCAGCTGAAGACACTTGCCCAGCCTCCCCAATCCATGGGAGTCCCGGGCTCCCTGGAATTCCTGGACGTCCTGGGGAAAATGGTCTGGATGGACTACAAGGGATGAAAGGAACTTCAGGTAATTCACTGATGTCCAGCTTTCTAAATCTCCTTTAATGATAATACTGTCAAATCTAATCTCAGAAAATTGTCTGAATTCAGAGTTATAGAGTGATGCAGAGTGGAAACAGACCCTTCGGCCCAACTTACCCACACCAGCCAACATGTCCCAGCCACACTAGTCCCACCTTCCAGCGTTTGATCCACATCCCTCCAAACCTGTTCTATCCATGTACTTATCTAGCTGTTTCTTAAATGTTGGGATAGTCCCTGCCTCAACTACCTCCTCTGGCAGCTTGTTCCATACAACCACCACCCTTTGTGTGAAAAAGATACCCTTCTGATTCCTATTGAATCTATTCCCCTTCACCTTAAACCTATTTCCTCTTGTCCTCAGTTCACCTACTCTGGGCAAGAGACTCTGCGCATCTACACAATCTATTCCTCTTATGATTTTATACACTTCTATAAGATCACTCCTCATCCTCCTGCACTGCAAGGAATAGAATACCTCCCCATATAGCTCAAACCCTCTAATCCTGGCAACATCCTCATAAATCTTATCTGTACCATTTCCAGCATGACAACATCTTTCCTATAATATGGTGCCCAGAACAGAACACAATACTCTTGTAAAGATCTGAGTGAAAAAAATGTGGGATGCAATTTCCGCTCCCATGCAAACTGCACTGATGATAATGTACCCTAGTTGCAGAACTAAAACTACTAAACCAGTCTAAAGATCTTCATAAAACATGCAAACCAGCAAATGAGTTCAGTTTCACTGATTACACCAAATATAAACTACCATACTCTAAAGTGAGTTCAGAATTTTCAGATAATTGGGAGTAGGGGATGGTCTTTACAGGAAGCAGGGTGGGAAGAAGTGTAGTCTAGATAGCTATGGGAGTCAGGAGGTTTGTTGTAGATGTAATTCAAAAGTCTGTCTCCTGTGATGGAGACGGTGAGACTCAGAAACCGTAGGGAGATGTCGGAGATGGTCCAAGTGAATTTGAGTGCAGGATGGAAATTAGTCGTGATCAAGTTGGTGAGTTCTGCATGGGTGCAGGAGGCAGCACCGATGCAGTTGTCAATGTGGTGGAGGTAGAGTTCGGGGATAGGGTCAGTGTACGCCTGGAACAGTGATTGTTCGATGTTCCCTACAAAGAGGTAGTCTTAGCAGTGGCCCATGTGAGTGCCCATAGCTACGCCTTGGATTTGGCAGAAGTGGGAGGAGTCAAAGAAGAAGTGTTGAAGGTAAGGACCAGCTCTGCTAGGCGGAGGAGAGTATTGGTAGATGGAAATCGTCTGGTTCTGCGGTCGGAGGAAGAAACGGAGTGCTCTAAGACCTTCCTGGTGGGGAGATGGAGGTATAAAGTGACTGGACATCCATGGTAAAGGGCCTGTCCCACTTGGGCGACTTTTTAGGCGATTGCAGGAGACTCTGTCATGTTCGCTGGTGGTCTCTGGTGAGTCTCCTTCATGGTCGCGAGGTGTTCCCGCATTCTGGGAACTAGTTGCGGTTTCAGTATGGTCGCCACAAATTTTTAGAACATGTTGAAAACATTTCTGCGACCAAAAATTGGTTGCCATGGTGCAGTTGTAGTGGGGTCGCCATGTAGATATGGGTAGTCAAGGTACTCGTAGGTAGTTTTAATTCATCGCCTTTGCTGACCGGGCATTTTCATTGGCTCATTGGGGAAAAAAACGTAAGCACGAGTACCGTACACTGTGTTAGCCGTCTTAACCTTCCTGTTCATCGCGGTGTGTGTCTGTATCACCTTGGCTTTGCACTGTGTGAATTTCAGACAGCGCTCCCCCGCTTTCCCTGGCCCCCGCCTTGGCAATGTGTTTGTGTGTGTGTGTTCCACTCTGACAGTCGCCGTTCCAGTTCCCGGTTTTTCAGGCGACTGCCGGGAAAATCGCCTAAGTGGGACAGGTCCTTAAGGATGAGAGAGTGGGGGCCTTGAAAAGGGGGTTTGGTTTTCTTAGTTGAGCACTTATCCTGGTGTTATGGCACAAGTACTTTGTATTTTAATTGTAATTTGATTAAGACAGTTCATGTGGTTTTGTCCTCCTATTTACCAGGTCCTCCTGGTTCGTTTGGGTTGCCTGGCAGTAAAGAAGAGAAGGGTGAGCAAGGCATCGAAGGCTCCACCGGAAAAGTCGGACCTGATGGTGAGGTGGGAGAAAAGGGAGAAAGGGGTGCACTGGGGGAGAAAGGTGGGCAAGGTGAAGTTGGAGACCACACAAACACCCTGAAGTCTGCCTTTTCCATGGCACGAAGCATAGACACCAAGCCAAGACCACGCAGCACAATAGTTTTTGGAAAGGAGATCAGCAATGAAGCAAATAACTACCATGCTAGGATGGGAAAATTCCAATGTAATATAACAGGCCTCTATTACTTCACATACCATGCAACTTCCAAGGGGGCACTCTGTGTCAACTTTATGCATAACAGTGACATAATAGTCAGTTTCTGTGATAATGTTCCCAACACTTTCCAAGTCAGTTCAGGGGGAGTAGTCCTTAAAGTGACTAAAGGTGATCACGTCTATCTCAAGGCTACAAATTACAATTCAATGCGAGGCACGGAGGGAGCTGACAGTGTATTCAGTGGGTTCCTCTTATTTGCCGATTAAACTGGCTGTTTGATCAGTTGTCTCTGTGGAAAACAAATAAAACATTTGATTTAATATAAAACAAAGATTTGAAACAACAGCAGTAAATGATTAATTCCTGTGCCAGAGATTTCTCTGCTTAATACAAATGAGAATATTTGACATTCTTAAGATGGAAAAGTTGGTTGTCTTTGGTGACAACATTTCAGACAATGATGTAGTAGTGATGTCCAATCCTATTGCCCTGTTTCAACATCTCAACAATTTCACTGTAGCAATTATCCTTTCTTTGATCACAAGCTGAAATCAGTTTTGATTTTTGTTATAAACCTGATTGATCTTGTTTTGAATTGGAGATTCTATGCCATTCATAACCAAATTTTGTTTGTATGTGCCTGTGAAATGGAGTCAATTATTAAAGTTGCAGATCTCCATTTTCCTTGACTCCCATTGCAATAATTCCATGTGAACATTGAGTAAAAGTCATCATTTCCACTTGTAAATTAGTAACCTTGACCTCATATTCAGTATCCAACATCTATCTATGTAAACAAGCTATGTATACCATTTGCTACAGAGGCAGAAGTTACAATGTAAGCAAAGACTTCTGTATATATACATTAAAAATTGAATTAATCTAGTCATTTTATTCAATGTTGAATTGTATGGAAAGTAAATCGTTCAAATAAAATGCTACCTATACATTCCGTGTAGTGCTGTATGCAATGTGCAGTTTATTTGTAGGCAAAAAGGTGTCAGTGTGCATCTACATAATTAAAAGTCTCATCTTGACCACTTCCGGTCTACGTTGTATATTGATTTTAGAAATAACACTACCCTATATCGGTACGATTTTGGCCATCTTACTGACAGTCCTCCTCCGCTGAGGCAACCCCGAGGATTTTCCGATCAATTAAAAATAAAAAAGTTATGAGTGTTTAAAAACTTTTGAGATCAGCTGATTGGTCCTCTCGCCTGTCAATCACCATGATGAAGGTAACGTCCCTTCCGGGGGTAGGGCAGGACTACAAAACCCGGATACCTGGACATGAGTCAGTCACTCTGAAATATCGTGAAGTAGGGGCCACAACTCTGATTCTGCTGTGAGTCTACTGAACTGTGAGTCTACTGAACTGTGAGTCAACCGGACTGTGAGTCTACCGAACTGTGAGCCTACCCTTTATGTGCTTTATGTGATTTATGTGGTTATGTGCTTTATGTGGTTATGTTTTATGTGGTTAACCCTTTATGTGCTTGCAATAAATGATTTGTTAGCCAGCAACATGCTTGCAATGAACGATGATTTGTTAGCCAGCAATGTGCTTGCAATGAATGATGATTTGTTAACCATTAATGTGCTTGCAATAAATAATTTGTTAGCCAGCAATGTACTTACAAAGAATGATAATTTGTTAACCTTTAATGTGCTTCCAAAAAATGATTTGTTAGCCCTTAATGAAATGAAATGAGTTGTTTGGCCTGCCCTGTGCTTTTGCTTTGGCTTTGCTTTGCTTGAGCTCACCTGAAATGAAAGCAAATGGATTGTATTGTTAGCTGGTCCCACCTGCCCTGTGCTTTTGCTTTTGATTTGCCTTTGCTTTCCTTGACCTCACCTGAAATGAAAGCAAATGGATTGTATTGATGGCTGGCCCCACCTGCCCTGTGCTTGACTTGACTTGAAATGGATTAACTTGACATGAAATGGATTGAAATGGATTGTTGGCCCTGCACTCACTGTGCTTGACTTGACCCACAACACCCATGCTAGCGCACCAGAATCCCCCCCCCCCCCCACTGGCCACCAATATTGGAATTGGTGGAGAAGTGGAATATTGCATTGGGAGACCAGTCCTCCTGTGTGAACCTGGGACCCAACGGGTCCCACTTAGTCTAGTATCAGTTAAAAATTAAGCTACATTTATCAACAATTTTGTTTCTATCAGTATGCCCTACTCTTCCTTTTGATATTGTAACAAATCAACTAATTTTAAAATAAACTAATTCCTGCAAAGCATTAAATCAACACATATTAAAATATAATATTAAAATAATATAAACTATAAAATTTGCCAAACCAAGTCTTTGAGATAGAAGATTCCAAATTTTATCCAAGTTGTCACCAAAAGCAATCTCCCAATTCTGTTCCTTGCTGTTGGTGTTTACGGGGGATTGTGGTTTTACAAGCTGTTATTATTGTTTAAGGGCCTAACTTAATTAATACATTTTATTTCTTAAACTTAAGTAATCATTTTGTAATAAAAATGATAAACTAGATTTAACTCTAGAGGTGCCAGTACATTGTATTGGTGCATACCATCACAAAGGAAGCGCTGGGTATAGTTTAGAGATGCAGTGCAGAAACAGGCACTCTGGCCCACCGAGTTGGCACTGACCAGCGATTCCTGCACATTAACACTATCCTACACACACACACACACACACACACACACACACACACACACACACACACACACACACACACACACACACACATTATTTGCACTTATACCATGTTAATTAACCCACAAACCTATATGTCTTTGGAGTGTGGGAGGAAACCAAAGATCTCGGGGGAAACCAACACGGTCACAGGGAGAATGTACAAACTCTGTACAAACAGCGCCCGTACTCGGGATCGAAGCCGGGTCTCCGGCGCTGCAAGCGCTGTCAGGCTGCAACTCTAGCACTGCGCCATTGTGCCACCCCATAAGTAGGAAAATGTAACAGAGAATACGCACAATGGCCTTCAAGAATCGTACCAGTATCACAAGGCACCAGACACAATGAGAAGCTTTTACGTAAGGGAAAGATGTGATTAATCTAGAGCAGGTGCAGAAAAGATTCACAAGGGATGCCGGATTGGAGGGTTTGAGCTATAAGGGACTGGATGGCCTGGGACTCATTCCCCGAAGTGAAGGAGAATGAGGAGTAACCTTGTAGTGCTTTATAAAGTGATAACGTCCATAGATATAGTTAGAGTCCTTTTCCCGCGGGTTCTAAAACCACATGGCATAAGTTTAAGGCAAAACATTTAAACAAACCTCAGGGGCAACTTTTTCACACTATGGGTGGTAGATGTATGGATCGAGCTGCCAGACGAGTTGATAGAGGCATTTGAGCGCTTCATAACAGCATTTAAAATACACTTGGGTTAGCATGGATGAGTTGGGCCCAGTGAGCTCTTTCCGTGCGATGCCTCTCTGACTCTAAGTGATGGGTAGAACCAAGTTGGTATATGTTGGGCAAATAGGGCCAGGGGAAGGTGAGGTAAGGCCATTATTCAGATAACGGCCAGCAAACGAGAGGTTGAGTCAGAAGTCAATTCAAGTCAATTCGTCAAGTTTATTATCTTAAGGGCCTGTCCCACGGGCATGCGACTGCATGCGGCGAGCGCGACCAAACCGGAAGCGGGGGCCGCGCGGAGGTCTAGTGATCCCGTACGAGTTGACGTGAAGTTCGAGCGAAGTTCGCGAGAAGTTCGCGCTAGGCGTATGCCGCCAAGACGCTGCGTACGGCATCGAGACATTGCGCACGCCCGTCGAGGCGGTGCGTATGACCTCAATGTGGCTGCGGGCCGGCAGGCCGTTGCCGCGCGGAATTTTTGGACCATGTCAGTTTTTCAGAGCCCCGCGCGATGTTGGGACCAGCTCCGCACAACTCCATACAGCTCCGGCGATCGAAGTGGGACCGGCCCCGCGAGGCTGTATGGCTCAAGCAACCACGTATGGTCGCGCTTGCTGCATGCAGTCGCATGCCTGTGGGACAGGCCCTTTATGCACAAGTAAAGTGAAGTACAAGTACAATGAAAAATCTTGCATGCAGTAGCATCACTGATACATAGACCCAATTAACACACAAAACATAAATTAAACATACATGACACAGAGAATTTCTGAAAGGAAGAAGACTGTAGAAAAAAAAAACAAGGCATGAGACATTGGTGCATAAACGAAAAGAAGGAAAGAAAGGGTAGGTGGAGCTGGGTGGGGATTGGAGGGGAAATGGCAGTGACAAGTGGAAGATGCGGTATTGTTCTTCTAGCTTGTGTTTGGCCCCACCCTGCAGGTGCCTTTGGTTGCAACAGAAGGGAAACCGTGTTTTCTGAATAAGAGGGGCAGTTCTGAAGTCCTCAAATGGCCAACCACTTCTTGGGATCAGCTACAGCAGAAATAGAGAAACCGAGAGCCGCGGACGGTGTCCTGTGAAGAGACAGGATGGGAGGAGGTAGAGTAGAGGTAGCTGCGGGAATCCATAGGTTTATCGATGATTTGGTGGAAAGTTTGTCTCCTGAGGTAGAGACAGAGAGATCTAGAAAAGGAAGAGAAGTGTGTGAAATAGTCCAGGTGAATTTGAGGCTAAGGTGACAAAGGTGATAAAATGATGAGTTCTGGATGAATGAGGGAATCAGCACCGATGCATTTGTTCATGGAGCAGAGAAGGAGCTTGGAAGAAGTGCCAAAGTAAGAACGAAAACATAGCCAACAAAAATACAGCCATAGCTGGGGCGCAAGTGAGTGTCCACGTTTACACCTTTGATTTGGAGTGGGCAGGATATAAATACAATTTGTTCAGAATATGAACATGTTCTGCCAGACAGGTGAATGTGTTGCTCCACCCAGCTCGTACTCTGTGAACAATACACGGATGGCACAATCAAGGGTGAAAAAGGTTCCCCCCCCCCCCCCCCCCCCCCCCAGATCACTTTACATTTCTTACTATGTACTGTAAATCTATGTCCTCTCGTTTTATCTACCTCTGATATTTGGAAACATTAATCTAGTCTACCATATCTTCTCTGCGAAGTACACCCATCATCATGTTATTTTACCTCTTTCATGGCCTCTTAAGCTCCTCCTCTCCAGGGAGAATAGATCCCGTCTCTCCAGTCTCTCCTCATAACTGAAATGCTCCATTAATTGAACTATCCCGATGAATCTCTCCTCTGTGCCGTCACTGACACCATCACATCTATAATGTAGTCACCACAACTCCAGTTGAGGTCTGACCAATGTTTAGTAAAGTTGGTGGATCCTCTTGTTTACTCTGACTAATGAAGGCCAGTATCCAACAAAGTCCTGTGCTCCTCAAGGCTTCGAACATCTCTACTATTCATGTTGTATGTCCTAACCTCATTAGAACTCTAAAAATACATGACCTTAAATTTATCGAATTTTAACTCCATCTGCAATTTCTCAGCCCATTTCACCAACACATCAATATCACCCTGTGGCCTTTGACTGCCCTTCACTCTGTCTCCAACTCCACCATGTTTAATGTCTTCTGAGAACTTACTGATTATGCCGCCTGCATCCATATCTAAATTGTTCAACTATATTACAAACACAGCAATGATCCCTGTGGAACATCACTAGTCACAGGAACAGAAGCACGGAAACAATCCTTCACCAGCTATTACCCTCTATTTACCATTGCCAAGCTAACTTTGGATACAATTTACCAAAATACCTCAACTCCAATGGCAGAAAATCACTATAAATGCTTTGGGCAATGCTCAGTTGAGGCCACCAAGATCTTGGACCATTTACATCAATGTGATCCAAACTCCTTTATAAAATTGCGAAACAGGATATTGTTATCTCTCGGCACCATAACAAATTCTGCAAATACTTCAGAAACATCAGATGTTGTTAATTAAAACTGTCAGCCTCTATATTTTGCGAATCAATCAATGTTCTGTTTGCATATTTGTTTCTGTTTTATACACAGTGAACACCATGAATTAAAGAGATTGGCTTGAACTCAACATGCTGTTCTCATCCTAATCTTACATGAGACAATAAATGTTTCACAAACAACTTCAGTGCCAGTAATAAAAAGGGAACTGAAAGTTGGCATTCTTGATCAGACAGAGGCGTCAGTTTGAGTTCCAGAGCTTGTACATCAAACTTCCAGACCCTCCCTCTCTCCCACTTTCCCTCCCTCCCTCTCGAAAAGCTACATGTTCATCTACAACGTTTAGAATTGTGCAAACCCATTCTGCTCCACTAAAGTCTCGCTTCTTAGAATTCTCTTTGCAAAGCTTCCATCGACATAAGGTAAGAATTCAAACCTTTGCATAAAATTCCAAAGAATAAATCTGTTTCAAATATTTTATTAACTTGTTATATTAAAATGATTCATATATTAAAGTTGAAAAAGATTAACCCCTTCAACACTAACCAATTCCATTAAGGCTTTCCTTTGATATGCAAAACGGTGTTAAATATGAAAGGGATCAGTTCATCCCTTTGATTTGTTTATTTATTTAATTTTATATTAAATGTGGAGTGAGTTGAACCAACCTTATCAGCGAATGTTATGTGATTTTGCATTGAAAGATGAATGTTGAAAGATAAATGACAACTGTAAACCATTGTCTTTAAGCCATTTTAAGAGACCTACAGTCAGCTTATATGATCTCTGACTTGATAGGAAGGAGAAGATAATGCTTTATTTGTGTGAAGATTGCACAAGCTTATTACTATCAGCAGAGTGGAGGTTAGAAAATGATATGTGCTGCCAAGAGATAGCGGAAAGAAGCTGAGCATTAAATATTGCATTATGTAATAGTTAATGTTAACACAACCTCTGGACTCTAACACCGTTAGTCAGTATTTATACTCATAGTTGGGTTGTAATCTTTATTCTTAAGTGACACGAGTTTGAGCTGTAATGCACCCTTAGAAACACAAAATACTAGGAGCAGAAGTGAGCCGTGGACTGTTTGGATCTGGCCCACCATTCAATATGATCATGACTGATCATTAACCAGTACCTGCCCCTTACAATATCCCACTTCACTACCTTTCACCAAGCTTTCCAGTCACAGCCATTGCATCTGTTGTTTCTTCACTTGTCATCATGTGGACCCTTCACCTGTAACCTCAATGGGATAGAGGTATGATCATGCCGGCCATGGCTCCTCCACTCATACACCCTCCTCCATTTGCGAACCTGTCGGCCATGATTGCTCCCATAACCAAGGCTCCGCATCCAGCCTCACTCCACCAATGGTCACTGCATTCTAGAGATACAGCATGGTAACAGGCCCATCGGCCCACCGGTCACCCGTACACTAGTTCTATCCTACACCCTAGGGACAAAGTACAGAAGCCAACCAGCCTACAAACCTGCACGTCTTTGGAATGTGGGAGGAAACCGGAGCGCCTGGAGAAAAACCACGCGGTCGCAGGGAGAACACCTACAGACAGCGCTTACAACTGTTGTCAGATACAACATCCCCATTCTTGTATTCAGTGGAAATACAATAAACTTCAGATGTTGGAATCTTGAGCAAAACGCGAAGTGCTGGAGGAGATCAGGTGGTCAGGCAGCTTCGTGGAGGGAATAGGCATACAACATTTTGGGTCGGGAACCTTCTGTCAGAAGTTCTGTGAGACCTCTCTCAATGAACCCACGTTGCTCTTATATTGTAGATATTTTCCAAAATAAGGTAATTCAACAATTTTCCTATAGCCAATGTAAGGCTCACCAGCCTGTAGGATTCTGATTTATTCTTATTGCCTTCTTAAACAAAGGAACAGCATTCTCTAGTCCTCTGATACCTTGTCTGTGGCTAAAGAGGATACAAAGATCACTGACATGGCCCCAGATATCGGCTCTCTCACCTCTCTCGATAACCTAGGATAGATCCCATCAGGTTCTGGGAACTTTTGCAGATTAATGCTCTTTAAATCTCAACTTCTCTTCCTTTCCCATGGTCACCCTATCCATGATCTTCCTCTCTATGATCTCTCCACCCGTGATCTTTCCACCCAATATCACTCCATCCATGACCACACTGTGCATGATGTCTCCACCCATGGTCAATCTCCCCATGACCACTCTACCCATGGCCACTCCACTCGTGATAATTCCACCTATGGTCACTCTATTCACGATCTCTCCATTAAACCTTTGCTCCCTGGTTTTTGACAAGGGAAACAGATCAGTTCAGTGAGTTCAGCAGCCAGGGGAACAAAGGTGCAGCAAAACAGAGAGCAAGAACGCTGAATTCTGGCTGATATGTAAGTAGTTCCTCATTTCTTTTTCAGCGGAAGTAAAGATTGATTCTTGCAAAGTTCATCAGATTTCACTTTCCTGATGTATAACAGCCCAACGCTTTGCTTTGTTAATTAAGTGACGTCTAAATGCTTTTTGCTGTCTTCATTCCTTTAGGTTTTCGGATTCTGTAGACTTGGCCGAACAAACCATGGAATCCAATTGTATTTCTCTGATGCTGCTGCTAACAGTGCTGGGTGCATTGGTATCAGGTTTAGAAACGGCCTCTGGAATTCCTGGGATACCTGGGAGTCATGGAGTACCAGGAATGTCTGGCAAAGATGGCCGAGATGGCCCGAAAGGAGCAAAAGGAGGTCCAGGTAAAACATGCAGCCACAATAAACCCACTCCCGCTCAGGGGCACCACATTTCCAACTCAGTTATTCCACTCGTGAAGCACAGGCCAAAAGCGAGCAAGTGGGATGATCCCTAGTCCACATGCTGTGGAGGCTTACAAACAGACAGCAAATGAGTCTGAAGTATGGTCTCGACCCAAAACAGCACCTAATCCTTTTCTCCAGAGATGCTGCCTGACCCGCTGAGTTACTCCAGCTTTTTGTGTCTATCTTCACGTTTCACATCAAATTCTTTGCTAATACAGCCGACAATTAATCCCGCTCTCTGTGACTGCAGCAGAAACTCCATACAACAAAACTCCTCACAGCAAAAGCTTTTCACTGTACCTCGGTACACGTGACAATAAACTAAACTGATAATCTCTCCTGCCTTAGTCATTCAGAGATTCCACAGGCGTGATGGAGTTGGGAGAAGGGAGTGAGCAGGAGAACATGGTCAGGGGGTGGAAGAGGTTAGCTGGGTTAGTGGGCTGATGTATCACTGCCCAATTGTCACTGGGACCAACCCATCAAGTCAAGTCAAGTCAACTTTATTTGTCACATACACATACAAGATGTGCAGTGAAATGAAAAGTGGCAATGCCTGCGCATTGTGCAAACAACTGCAGAACAGAATAGAACAAAATCAATATTTACATAATAGAAAAAAAACAGCACTTTTAAAAAGACACAACACAACAGTAAATTAGTCCCTGATGAGATAAGAGTTTACAGTCCTGATGGCCTGTGGGAAGAAACTCTGTCTCATCCTCTCCGCTTTCACAGCATGACAATGGAGGCGTTTGCCTGACCGTAGCAGCTGAAACAGCGTTTCTGGGGTGGTAGGGGTCCCCCATAATGTTGCTGACTCTGGATCTGCACCTTCTGATGTATAGTTCCTGTAGGAGTGCGAATGTAGTTCCCATAGTGCGTTCGGCCGAACGCACTACTCTCTCTAGAGCCTCCTTGTCCTGGGCAGAGCAGTTCCCAAACCAGATTGTGATGTTGCCGGACAAGATGCTTTAAACAGCCCCTGAGTAGAAGCACTGAAGGATCCTCAGAGAGATTCTGAATTTCCTCAGCTGCCTGAGGTGGTAAAGGCGCTGCCTTGCCTTACTCACCAGAGCGGCAGCGTGTGATGTCCATGTCAGATCCTCTGTGATGTGAACTCCCAGGTATTTAAAGCAGCTCACCCTATCCACAGTATCCCCATTTATCTCCAGTGGCGTATATGTCCTCGGATGTTGTTCTCTTCTAAAGTCCACAATCAGCTCCTTAGTTTTTATGACATTCAAGATTGCCAGATCAGCCACCTCCTCCCGGTAGGCCTTCACATTGTTATCGGAGATCGAGCCCACCACCACAGTGTCATCAGCAAACTTGATTATTGAGTTGGAGCTGAACCTAACCATACAGTCATGTGTGTACAGGGAGTACAGTAGGGGGCTGAGGACGCAACCCTGGGGGGATCCTGTGTTCAGGGTGAGGGTGCTCGATGTATGTCTTCCCATCTTGACTACCTGGGGCCTGGCGGTGAGAAAGCCCAGGACTCAGGCACGCAGGGGAGTGTTAAGCCCCAGTTCCAGCAGCTTCTCAGCAAGTCTGGTGGGGACTATCGTATTGAAGGCTGAACTGAAATCAATGAACAGCATCCTCACATCGCCCCCATTCTGGCTGTCAAGGTGAGAGAGAGCGGTGTGCAGAACCTGGGAGACCGCATCATCCGTGGATCTGTTCGAACTGTAGCGGGTCCATGTTGCGAGGGAGGAAGGCGCAGATGTGGTTCTTGACCAGCCTCTTGAAGCATCTAAGACGCCCATTATTCAGATCCACCCACTAGAAATCATACTCAAAACTCACACCTCACCCCTTACACTCACTCACACCTCACCCCTCACACTCACTCACACCTCACCCCTCACACTCACTCACACATCACACTCACTCACACCTCACCTCTCACACTCACTCACACCTCACACTCACTCACACATCACACCCTTAAACATGTTGCCCAGACAATATTCACACACACTCACACCCTCACCCTCATGCACACTCACAACATCACCCTCACCTTCACACCTACACACACTCACCTCACACCCTTACCTTGCACCTCACCCCCTAACCCCTCACACGCACTGACACCTCATACACACATACACACACACACACACACACACACACACACACACACACACACACACACACACACACACACACACACACACACACACACCTGACACACCTGACACACAACCTCTCACCTCAAATCTCACAAGTACTGGCAGCTTCACACCTCACACATTTATACTCTGAAACCTTCAATACATCGGAGGGTAGAAGAGATTAACTTGGGTCAATACATTGATGTATCCCAGCCCATTTGTCACTGGGACCAGCCCGTCTGAGACTATCACCCCTGTTTCAGATTCACCCACCCAGAGGTCATCCTCACATTTCACACCAAACAACTCACCCCCCAGACCTCACACTTCACACCTCACACACACTCACACCCATGCCCTCACATTCACACTCCACATCTCACAAAGGTGGCACAATGGCTCAGTGGTAGAGTTGCTGTCTCACAGTGCCAGAGTCCCGGGCTTGATCCTGACTACGGGGGCTGTCTGTGTGGAGTTTGCATGTTCTCCCTGTGACCGCGTGGATTTTCTTTGGGTGTTTCGGGTTCCTCCCAGGTTCCAAAGACATGCAGGTTTGTAGGTTAATTGGCTTCTGTAAATTGTCCCTAGTGTGTAGGATATAACATAGTGTATGGGTGGTGGTTGGTTGGCATGGACTTAGTGGGCCGAAAGGACCTGTTTCCACACTGTATCTCTAAACTAAACTCTTAAATGTACAGCGCAGGCACACCTTGCTCTGGTCACTTCATCACTGTGCCCTGATACCTCCATTTGACTTGGGGGCTAATCACATCTCCCCTCCTCATGACTTTATCCAACCCTTAAGGCCCACAGGCTTTCAGACTGATGTCTCGACTGTCATTCCCCACATAACCTTCAGACAGAGACGCACAGCCGGCCTAAAGTCCTTTGTAAGGCAGGCGAGGGACATTGAGTGATGGAAAGACCTTAGATCATAGGCCACTGAGTAAATTTCACAGAGGCCAACTCGAACAGAATCCCCACTGCCCATACACACTGAGTATTTATCACAATGGTACAAGTGGCATTCGATTGCTGGGCAAGTCTATGATGGTCAGAAGAAAGCGTGCACTTATGTATAACATTGCAAAATCGTCTCTCATGATATGTCGTAGAATGAAAGAGGACTGCATTCCTCAAAAAAGTGAACATGATATGTTTTCTGAAAAGGTCCCTCTGTTTCGGCTGGTGGTCTGGAGGAAAGCGGTGACAAGGGCGATCCAGGAATCATGGGCCCGATCGGGAAAAGGGGACACAGAGGACCACCAGGCATCAAAGGAGACTCAGGCATCATGGGTGTAATAGGGGAGAAGGGAAAATCAGGAGACTACAAGAGCACTTTGAAATCTGCCTTTTCTGCAAAAAGGGGCGTGTTTGTATACCCACCACGAGACATCCCCATCAAATTTACTGATATCCTGTCTAATGACCAGAACCACTACGACAGTAGCACAGGAAAGTTCACCTGCCGCATATCAGGCTACTATTACTTTGTGTACCACGCAACCGCAGATAACAACCTGTGCGTTAACATGAATAAGAACGGAGAGACGATAACTAGCTTCTGTAGTCATGGGGACTTCGTTCAGGTCAATTCAGGAGGCCTTGTGCTTCATTTGCAGGTCAGTGACAAGGTTTGGCTTGAAGCAACTGTGTACAACGCCTTAATGGGACAAAGAAATCATGACAGTGTCTTTAGTGGGTTTCTTCTCTTTCCGGATTAAGAATGATTGAAATATTGAGGGAAAATTCTCTGACGAAACACTCTGTTGGAAATTATACACCATTTGCCGATTAAAGCTTAAATAATATACTCTCTCTTCTCTAGTTCATGCCTTCTCAGTCAAAGTCAAGGTCTGAAGAAGGTTGCCAACCCAAAACGTCACCCATCCTTTATTTGCAGAGATGCTGCCTAACCCGTTGAGTTACTCCAGCTCTTTGTATCTACTGTATCTATGAGTTGTCACCTCTTTGTGAACAGGCCACAATGAATGGTATTAGGGGGATGGATATTGTGCCATGGAGCAAAGCACAGTCCTTGAAAAAGGGACAGACTTACACCAACACAATAGGTCACTGTAAGATGTAGCAATGTGGAAGTCTTGGGGCATTGTTGCTTGAGAAGCTGAACTTTGTGTCATGTTAAGTCCTCACCACAGGCCATGGTTACTGCATTGATGTTAAACTAACTTCACTGAGACGGCTGCTGAGCCTACACCAGGGTGTAAACAGCTCAGGTTTCCTTCCCTGCACTCACTGAATTGTCCCCATTTAAGATCTCGCAGGCCTGATATAACCTGGAGATAACACCAGCACCAGCCCTCACTCCAGCCCAGCCCAAACATCAGCACCAAACACAACCACCACCCCAATCAGTCCCTGCCCAACACCAGCCCCAGCCCCAACCCCATCCCCATCCCCATCCCCATCCCCATCCCCATCCCCATCCCCATCCCCATCCCCAGCCACATCCCCAGTCCTTACTCCATCCCAGCTCAACCCTCACTCCAGCCCAACCCCAAACACAACCACCACCCCAATCAGTCCCTGCCCAACACCAGCCCCAGCCCCAACCCTAGACCCATCCCCATCCCCATCCCCATCCCCAGCCACATCCCCAGTCCTTACTCCATCCCAGCTCAACCCTCACTCCAGCCCAACCCCAAACACAACCACAACCCCATTCAGCCCCAGCCCCAACACCAGCGCCAACCACAGTCCATAGCCCCATCCCCATCCACATCCTTAGCCCAACCTTAATTCCTTCCCAAGCTCCAGCCCCACCCTCAGAGCTACCCCAGCCCAACCTCAGCCCCGAACCCAATGTGAAGTTTGGATATTATGCATCATAATATGTTCAATGTGATATACCGCTGTCTTTTTCATCGCAGTTGCCACCTATTTGGCTGTTAATTGCTTGGCCTGGAAGCAAATTACATCCCTCAAACATATTGGCAATCTCTCAATTTACAAAATCTTTGTTGTGCAGTGCAAAACCTGACAATTATATTTTTGAAAGATCATATCATACACACAATATAAAAAGTATGCTGGAAGAATGTACTACTTGCAGTATAAATACATTGTAATATTTTGTTAACTTCGTAAATACCTGATTATTTCAAGATGAATTTCAAAGGACCAACATATATCTGAAAGTCTAGTTCACAGGAATAGTTATTGTCTCTCCTCACTGTGGAAACCCTCACTCTATTAATGTCGTGGGGATTGAGTAGAAGATAAATAATTTTTGTCATTTATTGGGTTTTTTTCAATGCTTTCTTCCAAAAACCTATTTCCACATATGAAATGTATATGAAGATATTACTGAACTATTAGAGAAAATGTTCAATAAAAATGTCTTAGATTGAGAATTTCGTTCTCTGCCTGATGTTTCTGATTTCAATTCACAGCCACTTCAATGCTGCCAAATTCAATCAATAAGTTAATGATGAAGATAGACCATGCTTTGCAAAACAGTTTCCAGGTAGTACCATGGAGTTTCAAAGTGCAAACCAGGAACAGTATGTGTATTTGATGCTCAGAGTCTCAGGTTTCACTCTGCCTTTTAAAATAAATAAGCGTTTAATATCCAGTGAACACATTATAGAATCATAGAGTCATCGAGCCATACAGTGCGGAAACAGGCCCTTCGGCCTAACTTGTCCCAACTACACTAGTCCCACTTTGTCCATATCCCTCCGAACCTGTCCTATCCATGTACCTGTCCAACTGTTTCTTAAATGTTGGGAGAGTCCCTGCCTCAACTACCTCTTCTGGTAGCTTGTTCCATACAACCTTTGTGTGAAAAAGTTACCTATTAAATCTTTTCCCCTTCACCTTAAATCTACGTCCTCTGGTCCTCGATTCACCTACTCTGGGCAAGAGACTCTGTGCATCTATCCAATCTATTCCTCTCATGATTTTATAAACAAGTGTAATAAGCGTAATAATTAATGCAATTATTTTGTCAGTGTGTTTCATATTGCTGTTCACCATAAAGAACACAGTGATGGCCTGATGCGGCAAAAGAAGTGAATATTCTCAGAACTGAAGAGACGCTCCCAAAGGAAATCAGCAATTCTCTTTAAAAAAACACAACATAGCCACATTTCTTCCACTACCAAGTATCAGAGAACTGAGCATGAGAGTAAACTTGGATTTTGCAGTGCCCACTGCAGCTGAAGTTGTGAAGATCAATAAACATTTTGGCATTCAAAACGTTTCCTCTGATACCCTTGCTCCAAGGTCAGGCCAGGAGATAAGAGATATGCGTCCATTAGTGCAGGATGGTTGGGGCAACAAAATTAGACTGGGGCTTTTAGTGACATTTGAGTTGGGGTAGCAGATTGGCGTGAGGGGGATTGTTGGGGGCAACTTTAATGAGGAGTTGTGGCAATAGCAGACATTAATATAAGCAGGAAAGACACTTCAAACCAATGTAGGGATGGCTGCATAAATAACCACCATTGAGAAGATACTAGGCAACCAGCTCACAATTGGAAGCTCCTTAAATGATTTGCTTTTGAAACTAACATGACAGCTCTGGTTATTTTGTGGACAATAGGACTGTCTGATTAGTGTACATCAAACCAGGCCCACAAGTCCTCAGTTAAGATATTCTTCATCATTGTGACAGAGATCAAGTGACATTCCACTTCTTGACCACAGCTTCATTGGCTGATCCAGGACAAATTGTTTGTGATATTTACACCAAGGAACTTGAAAGCTTTCGACCATCTCCACTTTGTCACCATTGATGCTTCTGTGGCATGTACCCCATCTCACTTCCTGAAGGCGGTGACCAGCTCTTTTGCTTTGCTGACATTGAAGAAGCGGTTGTTGCTCTGACACCAAGCTTACAATCTCCTTCATGAACTCTGTCTTGTCAATGTTCGATATCTATCACACTACAGTGGTGTCATCTACAAACTTAGAATTAGAGTAGGAGCAAAATTTGGCTGTGCAGTAATAAGTATACAGGAAGTATAGTAAAGGGTTGGGAACACTGGTATTGAGAATTAGCGTGGGGAATATTTAGTCACCTATCCTCGTTGACTGTGGTTTAATAGGTAAAGAAGTTGAGGCCCAGTTGCAGACGGGGATTCTGACTCCCAGGTCCAGGAGTTTGGAGATGAGTTTTGCTATGATTAAGGTGTGAAGCAGGAGCTATAATCAATACATTTTCTGAATGGTTTGAAGGAGGGTCCAGAATCCCGATCCAAATCATCAGGCTGAAGAAGGATCCCAACCCGAAATGTCACTTATCCATGTTCTCCAGCGATGTTTCCTGACCCACTGGGTACTTTGTTTTTGTAAACCAGGCTAATGGATATGCAGGAACTTTGTGGGGTTTTTTGTAAACCAACATCTGCAGTTCCTTGCTTTTCCAAGGTGTTTTCTTTGGTAAGTTTGCTGATGTAACTAAAATTGGTGGAGTTACAGATTGTCAAGAAAGTTGGCAAAGGTTATACTGTGATATATATCAGTCGGAAATTTGGCGAAAGAAATAGCTGTTGTGTTTAATCCAGACATTTTAAAAGGTCAAATGTAGGAGGAAAGTATACCCTTATGCCCCTGTCCCACTTAGGAAACCTGAACGGAAACCTCAGGAGACTTTGCGCCCCACCCAAGGTTTCTGTGCGGTTCCCGGAGGTTGCAGGTGGTTGCCGGAGGTTGCAGGTAGTGGAAGCAGGTAGGGAGACTGACAAAAGCCTCCGGGAACCGCATGGAAACCTTGGGTGGGGCGCAAAGTCTCCAGAGGTTCTGTTCAGGTTTCCTAAGTGGGACAGGGACATAAATAGTAGGGCCCTTTGGAACTTTAGTGAAGAGAGGGCTCTTAAGTACAAGTCCATAGCTACCTGAAAGTGGTGACACAAGTGGATAGAGTGGTAAAGTAGTTGTATGGTACGCTTGCCTTCATCGGTCCGGGCATTGAGTATAAAAGTTGGGAAGTCATGTTGAACTGTACATAACTTTGGTTGGACCACGTTTGGAGAATTACGTGCAGTTCTGGTCAGCGTATTGTAGAAAGGAAGTGGAGACAGGAAATTCTTTAATCAGATGGTAGTTAGTCTGTGGAACTCATTGCCACAGAGGATTGTGGAGGCCTAAAATGCAGAAGAGGTTAACCAAGATGTCACCTAGATTGAGTTGCTGCATTGATTGCTGACTGCAGATTGGTGGTCTTAATCTTCTGCTCACATGAAGAACTATCAAGTCACAGTGTGAAAGGCTGAAAGGAGAGTTTGAGCAATTTATTTTTTAGATATTGAGGGAATGAGCTGATATAAAATATGGGAGGCACAGAGAGGATAGATAGTTAAAAGTCTTTCCCCCAGAATGGAAATGTCAAATGTCAAAGGGAGGGGGATAATTTTAAAGTGAAAAGGAGAAGGTTCAAAGGGGATTTGTTGGGCACTTTGGAAAGGCGGGGAAAGTGTCTAGTTAATGTCGACCCTCAACAGCACTGGTGTAGACTGATGCACAGAGTAATCTAGGGAACAAGTCCATAGCTTTTTGAAAGTAGTCACACAAGTAAATACTGTGGTAAAGAAGGCATATGGTATGCTTGTCTTCATTGGTCAGGGCATTGAGTATTATATTCAACAAGGCATGTTGCAGACATGTAAAACTTTGGTGAAGCTACACTTGGAGTATTGTGTGCAATTCTGGTCGCCCCATCATGTGAAGGAGATGGAGACTTTAGAGAGGGTGCAGAAGAGGTTTACAGAAAGCTGGCTGGATTAGAGGGTATTTGAATTGTTGGACAATCTTGGATAGTTCTCCTCGAAGCACCGGAGGTGGAGGGGAGACCTGATAGAAATATATACAATTATGAGAGGCATAGATAGGATAAACAGTAAGAACCTGTTTCCCAGGACGGAAATGTCAAAGAATAGAGGGCAAAGCTTTGAGATAAGAGAGGCAAATCTGAAAGGAGATGTGCGGTACAAGATTTTGTACACAGGAAGTGGTGGGTGTTTGAAATGCACTGCCAGGGGTGGTAGTAGAGTGATATGATAGTGGTGCTTAAAAGGCTTTTAGACAGGCAGATGTATATGTAGGGAAAGGATCACATGCAGGCAGAGGAAATTGCTTTGACATCATATTCAGCACAGAAATGATCGGCTGAAAGGCCTTGTTCCAGTGCTGTACTGTTCTATGTTCTACATTCTGTCATTCAAGATGTTTTAATAAAGACAGCTGTGGGTGCCTGGAATGCATGGATAGGGGGGATGGTGGAAGCAGATACAGTTGCAGTGTTTAAGAGGAATTTAGGCAGAGAGAGGCAATGGATAGGGACCATGTGCAGGCAGATGAGATTACTTTAGAATAGTATCATGGTCAGTGCAGACATGGTGGGCTGAATAGCCTGTTGCTATGTTCTATGTCCTAGGTAAAAGATTAGGTTGCATGATGTTGATTTCAGCAGTGATTTCTAAACAAGAAAGAATGCTGCATTCTCCAGTTTTCCTAGTAACATTACTTTAAACTTTGATGATATTAATGAGCTTTTTTGAAGGTTTGCTGTAACAAATCCCATTAATAAAAAATCCAGTGCCAAGTCCTTCGATATTTTAATGGAGGGAGAATCCAAAACAACAAGCAATGATGCAAAAGATAGACACAAAATGCTGGAGTGATTCAATGGGTCAGGCCACATCTCTGGAGAAATCGCAAGTCATGATGGTTCTAGTTTTAATGCAGGATGTTTAGTTTCCTGAGGGGGAGTGTGAGTTCAATGGCACAGTCCCTTAGAAGCAAAGGGGGGGGATGTGATGGTGAGCTGGAGCCCAGAGTGCAGACAGGTCAACCTCACTCATTACTTTGGCCTTCCTCTCGATCCCTAGAGGAACTGAGATGACTGCGCACGGACCTGCCGGGCAGTGTGTGTCTCTCAGCAACTAAAAAGCCTCAAGAGCATCGCTTGGCTGAATTAAAATCAAGAATAGAGATCAGCCAAAATAGTAAGATTAAACGAGAACTTACCAGTTTGAAGTTTGATCTGTATTTTATGAGGAGTTACGATGAGGGATTACGTGAAGAGCCCGCTCAGCATGCATGCGCGGCATACTTCAAAGCAGCGGTGTGGAATCACAGATAGACACAGTTATTGAAATAAACATAGTAAAGAAAAGGAGACATCAGTTATCAGTTTGACCCATATTATTGAGGGTGGGAGCGGAGGGCACGTAATCCCTCATCCCAAATGCATAGAAGAAGAAATTTCTCCAATCCAGCACGAACACATCTACTGCTGCTGCCTCAGGGTCTGGTTCCCAATGTACCTGGTGATTTAGCCTTAATGCAAATAAGTCGATATCTGGCGTGCCATTTAAAAAAAATAAAATAAAAAAATAAAAATAATCTTTGCAAACACTTTGGGGTTTAACATCCATTCGGTGTTGTCATTAAATTTGCGTGACCTGGTGTCTGCCACTGTATTTAGCTTACCTGGCAGGTAAGTTGCTGATAGCCAAATATGCCTTTCGACACACCATTGCCAAATTGTGTTGACCAATTTGTTGCATGATATCGGTTTTATGCCGCCCATATGGTTAATGTAGGCCACCACCGTAGTATTGTCTATTTGTAACCGTACATGCAAGTGATGCATATTCGATGCATATGCTTTTAAAACCATAAAAGGCACCCAACATCTCTAGATAGTTAATGCCCAGTGTAAGTAGTAATGATGACTCTAGGTAAGTGCATCTACCACCTGTGCTGGATATGGAGTTAGTCGCTCCCCAGCCTTGAGTACTGGCATCTGTTTGGATAGCTAAAGTAGGGTTAATGATGATGATAAGGCTGAAACTATGCCAAATGTTTTCTGCCCACCACTGTAGTTCTGATATTGCTTCAGTGGGTAATTTCATGATCCGGTCATGACCTGCATGTCGTTTTAGTGCCTGTACCTTTGCTCTTTGTAAGTTTTGATAGTGCAAAGGTCCAAATTGTGTAGCCGGAAATGCTGCTACCATTTCCCCAATTACTCTTGCTACTTGTCGAATAGTTGGTCGCTCGTTGACCATTAAATTGTTGCATGATGTGCCAATTCAGTTGTTTTGTCCTTTGGCAAAGTCACAGACATGTGGGCTGAGTTAATTGTGAAGCCCAAGTAGTCCATGGTTGTGGATGGCTTCAACTTAGATTTATCTGGATGTAAGACAAATCCCAAGGTTTCGAACAACTGTTTGGTAGCTGACACAGCTGACATGCCAATTCCATGGTCTTGCCTACTATTAAGATATCATCAAGATATGCCATGACCATATGTTTTTGTCTTATTAATATTGCCAGGGCTGGTTTTAGTATCTTGGTGAATAATCTTGGGGCTGTTGTTAAACCATCGGGTAATGCTTTAAACTGCCATCGCTGCCCCATCCAGGTAAATTTCAGGTATCTGCGATGATCCTTGTGAATGGGTACTGAATAGTAAGCATATTTGAGGTCAATACTTGCCATGAAGTATCCTTTGGAAATCAGTTGTTTGGCAGTAACAAACGTTTCCATTTTGAAATGTACATACTTAACAAAACATATTTAGTGAAGTTAAGTCAATGATGATGCGACACCCACCATATTTTTTAGTTTTAGTGAATATATTTGACACAAATTCCAAGGGTTCATGTTTTGTTTTTTCCCATGATACCCTTAGTGATTAGTCTCACCAGTTCAGCTTGTCCCTCTCGTTTCTCTTTAACTGAGAGGGAAAAGACCCTCTGGGGTGAACATTGAACTGGTGGCAATTTTTCTAGTATAAATTGTATTTTGTATTCACTAATGCTATTGAGTATATACTTGTCACTCGTGATAGACTCCCATGGTTCCTTAAACAGGTGTAACTTCCCCCCTGTTAGTATTGCGCCCCTATTTTCTATATGCCAGACCCACCTACCTCCATGGTTATGGGTGTTTCTTCTGTCTCTTCCCAGACCAGCGAGTCTTGCGCGTTGTCTGACGTGGCGGTGATGTTGGGGGGTGGTGCATTTTCCATGGGGTCCGCTCTGGGCCTTGGTCTAAAAAATACTTTGGGTGATAAAATGCGGACCCCGAGCTTTCACCAGTCCCATATGGTAGACGTCGACTGGTGGACGCGATGGGGTGCTGCCGCTTGGGTATTGTTGTTTTGGGTTTGCTCGTACCGGGGCCTGCCCTCATGAGACCAAAAGTTTTAGAGGCCTCATGAGGTTTTTGCCAAAGAGCAGTGTGTCTGGCTCAGTGGCTGGGGTTTTGCACAACCCCGCAAATTTTGGATTTAGGGCAGGTCTTATGATTTATTTACGGAGGTTATTTATCTCGAACTGCGTGTTTGTACAACAGTGCGAGAGTGTCTTGTTGGTTTGTGGTCATCTCCGTATTGTCCACAGAACGAGCAATGATGTGATGGCTGACGTCAGGAGCCTGAGGATCCGCTGCAGTATCAGCTCCTGGTTCTGAATATTTGTCTCGACGTGCCCCCAGATTTGGCTGTTGACAGCCGGCACTTTGAGGGACTCACAATTTTCTGGAGCTGTGTACATTTTTAAGGCCTCATTAACCACCTGCTCCTGTAGGGGCCTGTTGGAGAGGTGGTTGATGCTGGCCGCTAGTTTAGGCTCTAATGGCCTTCCTGCACGTGGGGTTGCCACATAGCGGTCCACCACACCCAGCAGCTCTTCCTGGTCCTGCACCCCTTGCATACTCCCGACTTCTTCAGCCAGCGTCCCCTCTTCCTGACCAGCCCAGTCCTGGTCACCAAAGCTACCCTTGGGTAAGGAGGAAGCGATGGCCAGTGCACAAGGCACTGTGGAGGGAGTGCCTGAACTCCCCCTGTGATAGCGCCCCTCACGCAGCGCGTCTCGCTGGAGCACCTGCTCCAGGAGGCACTCCATGCGGCTCAGGCGGCTGTCTCTCCCCCATGCGGGTGGAGAGACGTCCCCGTCCGACAAGTCGGAAGCCACCGCCCGGACGCTTCTTCGGTAGCTTTACATCCAGCCCGCTGCTCAGGCGCTAGCGGGACTGGGCTCGGCACGGTGTTGGGGATGGCGGAGCGCCCGGTAAGCGGCCCTACCGCCTGTTGCTGCCCCCCCCCCCCCCCCAGATGGAACGCTCCTCCGTTGGAGTCGAGCGGGAGACAGGTTTGTTCAAGAGCCTGTGTTCTCTGCCTGTGAAACAAAGCAGAAGGCTCTCCTGTGAAAGAAAACCGACCTCAGGGTACTTACCTGACGGTCCGTTCTTTCACCCTGTAGCGGGAGCGCCTGACTCCCGATGCGGCCGTTGTTGCGCTGCTGAACGCAATGCCGCGCATGCGTGCTGAGCGGGCTCTTCACGTAGTCACTCACGTGACTCCGAAGTAAAATGCTCTGTTCCTTGGTATAAAATATCACACTCTTCATCAGAGGAGGAACAGGATCGCTTCAACGCACTGATGGGGCTGCTGCATTGATCACTGACTGCAGATTGGTGAGCTTAATCCTCAGCTCCCATCAAGAACAATCAGCTCGCAGTGTGAAAGGCTGCGGCAGGTTAAGTCCTCCCACTTTTAATTGCAAATATGTGCACTCCCTTGACACCCTTGAATCCGCTCTCTCTTCACTCCCACGTCCAGCCCTTTCAGTAACTGCGTTTTTGTGTAATAAGCTGCTTGCGATTCTCATCGACATTGTTTTAGAATTGCCTGCGCCTTGTTACGAGTGACATGGCAGCATTGTGGCATTCAGAACAACACTGCTGCGGGTTAATAATGCTGCCACTCACACTGATCTACTCTGGACTTCAAACAGAGCGTGCTTTCGCTGGAGGAGCTCGGAGAAGTGTAGTGAACAGTGGGCACGTCTATCTTTTAATACAAGCAGCACAGCGCACATTCAGGCGGGACTGTGAGTGTGAACTTGTTATGCCAATCAGGTTCTCAAACAGTATAGAAACCCTATTCCCAGCTGGCAGCTGGGCCCAGTGTATTCGTCAGCCCCTCTCTCATTGTCTCGGCAGGTCAAAAGGACTCATCTGTGGCAAACGATTTATTTTATGTCACTGCTCTGCAGACCAGAGCCATCTGCTTTCCTCTTCATTTGCATGATAGACATGAGATGGAAAGCAGTCCCTGTGATTATTTGCATGCATATTGACAGCCAAGTAAGGAAACACAATGATTACCTGCAGATTTGGAGCAACTATCAAGTCTGCTGTCATTTCTAAACTGCTTGTGTGTTTTCAGTTGACAAAACAATTCTGCAAATTCAGCAAACGGCCGTAAAGATTTTGCCTTCGTATCATTTGAAGAATGTCTACCAGATGGGGCACGGAATAAAGGTGTCTCACTGGGAGTGAGTTTCTGAAATGTCCCCAAAGAATATCACTAATAGGAGCCACGTTGGTCGGCACAGTGGCGCAGTGGTAGAGTCGCTGCCTTGCAATGTCAGAGACCAGGGTTCGATCCTGACTGCGGCTGCTGCCTGTACGGTGTTTGTATGTTCTCCCCGTGACCGCGTGGGTTTTCTCCGGGTCCTCCAGTTTCTGCCCACACTCCAATGATGTGCAAGTTTGTAGGTTAATTGTCTTCTGTAAATTATAAAATTGTCCCTAGAGTATAGCGCCAGTGCACGGGGTGATCGGTGATTGGCACCGATTCAGTGGGCTAAAGGGCCTGTTTCCACACTGTATCTCTAAAGTCTAAAGTTAAGTCTCGCAGCCCCTTGAAGGGCTTCATCCCTGTCTGATTCTGGCCCGGATTCACCTTCACAATAGCATGGATTTTTCTCCAAGGCAAAATTCATGCATTCAGCCTTGAATATAAATATAGACAGAATTCCAAGGATCTTAAGCTCTCTGAGGGATTCCTTATCCCATCGGAGAGGAGTAAACCAGTTCTATAGGAGCGGCATGGGCGGCACGGTAGAGCGTGTGCCAGAGATCCGGGTTCGATCCTAACTAAGGGTGCTAGTCTGTACGGGTCTGTACGCTCTTCCCGTGTCCTGCGAGGTTTTCTCCGAGATCTTCGGCTTCCTCCCACACTGCAAAGACGTACAGGTTTGTAGATTAATTAGCTTGGTGTAAATGTAAAATAGTCCCTGGTCTGTGTCGGGTAGTCTTAATGTAGGGGTCAGTGCGGACTCGGTGGGCTGAAGGGCCTGTTTCCGCAAGGTATCTCCGAACTAAACTACACTACACTACACTAAACATTGGGTAAGTCCATATCTGATATGCGGGAGCGGTTCCAGTGGGGTGAGCAGCAGCATTGGGTAGAGGGGGTTGGGGATTGGGGACCAGGCCTGGAAGGCAGAGGCATGATTTTGAAATGCCATTGGAAAGGAGGGCTGGAAAAGGGAGTTCAGCAGAACATGCTCCTGCACAGATTCGGGGAAATTAAAGCATTAAAATTATGATGGCGGAAGATATCTGAGTGCATGAATGAAGCCATTACCGAAACATACCTACCGTGTAAGATGGGCAGGAGTGGCAGCTCAGCACTCCTGGTTGAAGGGTTTGTGGATAATATGGATAGGGATAAGGTAGAAGGCAGCAAACAAAATAATTTGGAGGAACTCAGCCGGTTGGGCAGCATCTATGGAGGCAAAAGCATGATTGATGATTTAGGTGGAGACACCGCAGCAGGTTTGAGAATGTAGAGGGGAGAGTCCGCACAAAGATATGAGAAGTCTCCTGGCCATCTCTCCTCCGCACTCTCCATATTGCTGTTGGGTCCCAACCCAAACAGCCAACCATCCCTCTATCTCCGCAGATGCTGTTCGACCCACTGAGTTCCTCCAGCAGTTTCTTAGTTCCAGATTCCAGCATCTACAGCCTCTCGTGACTATAATAGGAGGCACACTGGCAGCTTTTGGAACAATTGAGAGGGTGATGAAGGATGGTGTACAGGAAAGATTAACAGACAAGGTCACATGGATTGAATTTAGGAACAAAGGGATGGACAACCAGACAGCTGGGTGTATGTAATCCAAGGGTGTCATCCAAGGGTGAGTCTGATCCAAGGAAAAATGGGGGAAATGTGTAACGTGCAAAACTAACAGGGCAGTGATAGTTGGGGATTTCAACTCTGTTGCCGTTAACTGGGACAGGACTAACATGAAGACAACAGGAGAAGCAACATGTCTGAAGTACAATCAGGAGAAGTTGAATCAACTGAGATGGCACCGGCTGGCTGCGGGCGATGAATTACAGCATCTGCTCAGGGCGAAAGTGCTGGGACACATTGGGGCAAGAATCACACCACAGTCAGATTCAACTAACCATGAAAAGCCAAAGGGAGACCAGGAGTGAAATAATGTCCAGGAGGCAGCTCCGCCATTCCATCATGATTGATTCATTATTCAACCACATTCTACTGCCTTCTCCCCATAACCTTTTTTCACCATTACTAAACAAGTACACATTTTTCTCCGCTTTAAAATATGTTCAGAGAGGATTGTGTCTGAACCGTACGGTTATAGAATCAAACAGCATGGAAACAGGCCATTTGGCCCAACTTGTCCATGGTGACCAGTCGCCACCTTTCTGCATTCTACATTAATCCCATCACCTAATATTTGCCATCATTATTTCAGTGATTCATTTGGACATTTCTAAATTCTCTCAGCAACCCAACATCAACCATTCTCTCAGTCAGTGCATTCCAGATATTTATCACTCTCTGGGGGGAAAAACACCTTCCTCGTAACCATACTGAATCTCTTTGCCCCTACTCTTGTGTATATTGTCTGACTAATGAACCATGGATATCCACTTCTATAGCTTCCTTAGAACATGGAGTGCTGGAGTAACTCAATGGGTCAGGCAGCAAATCTGGAGGACATGGATGGGTGACATTTTGGGTCAGAGCCCTTCTTCAGCCCAAAGCACCACCTATGCACATCCTCCAGAGATGTCGCCTGACCCGCTGAGTTACTCCAGCACTTTGTGTTCTATGCAAGATTACAGCATCTGCTTCCAAATACCTGTCTCCGTACGTCTCTATAGCTTCCTCTGACAACTCACGTCAGACACAGAAAGCCCTCTGAGTGAAATTATTGCTCTTTTGACTTCACATATGGAACATAGACCACAGTGATAGGCTTTTCTATTACATACCTCGGTTTTCTCTGAGAAGGTCAGTTCTGAATCCAAACTACGAGCGACTTTTTCACAAGGTTTAAGGGGCTGTCCCACTGTTCGAGCTAATTCAAGAGCTCTCCCGAATTTAAAAAAAAAATCAAACTCGTGATAAGCACGTAGAATGAACGGAGCGGGTACGTCGGAGCTCGGGACTTGTCTTAGCGGCTCGTAACGCTAACGGCAGGTACTCGGGAAACGCGGTAAGCTCGGAAAGACTCGTGAAGATTTTTCAACATGTTGAAAAACATGTTGAGAGCCCCAAGTACCTACGAGCGGCTATTACCGTAATTCTCTGAGTTCGAATCAGGGGAAACTCGGGAGAACTCTTGAATTAGCTCGTACAGTGGGACAGCCCCATTACTAAAATACATGCAGTCCACATCCACTGCATTACCCTCAATTATCACATTTGTTACATCCTCAAAAAACTCAATCAATTTCATAAGACATGACCTGCTGCAGACAAAGCCAGGCTAACTTCCTTAATTCACAAATTCCATTCCGAATGGGAGTAAATCCCATTAACATAGAAACATAGAAACATAGAAATTAGGTGCAGGAGTAGGCCATTCGGCCCTTCGAGCCTGCACCGCCATTCAATATGATCATGGCTGATCATCCAACTCAGTATCCCGTACCTGCCTTCTCTCCATACCCTCTGATCCCCTTAGCCACAAGGGCCACATCTAACTCCCTCTTAAATATAGCCAATATACTGGCCTCGACTACCCTCTGTGGCAGAGAGTTCCAGAGATTCACCACTCTCTGTGTGAAAATTAAGTACGGCACCACTCTTTCTACTCACAGTTGAAGTCACTCTCTCTGTTTCCAGTGCCCCATACACTCGTTATACTGAGAGAGCCCTGATTTTACAATTTGCTGAGAGCATCCAAGCCAAGTTTATTTTTCTTCAGAATCATAGGTTTTCTTTGGGTGAGCATTCCAACCCTCACACTAATACCATACTAAAGTTTCAGCCATCTGCTGGGGTATAAGACTTATATCCTTGCTCTACTGATAGTGATCTAGAACCATGCTCTAGAAACATAGAAACATAGAAACATAGAAAATAGGTGCAGGAGTAGGCCATTCGGCCCTTCGAGCCTGCACCACCATTCAATATGATCATGGCTGATCATCCAACTCAGTATCCTGTACCTGCCTTCTCTCCATACCCCCTGATCCCTTTAGCCACAAGGGCCACATCTAACTCCCTCTTAAATATAGCCAATGAACTGGCCTCAACTACCTTTGCGGCAGAGAATTCCAGAGATTCACCACTCTCTGTGAAAAAAGTTTTCCTCATCTCAGTCCTAAAAGATTTCCCCCCTTATCCTTAAACTGTGACCCCTTGTTCTGGACTTCCCCAACATCGGGAACAATCTTCCTGCATCTAGCCTGTCCAACCCCTTAAGAATTTTGTAAGTTTCTATAAGATCCCTCCTCAATCCTCTAAATTCTAGCGAGTACAAACCGAGTCTATCCAGTCTTTCTTCATATGAAAGTCCTGACATCCCAGGAATCAGTCTGGTGAACCTTCTCTGTACTCCCTCTATGGCAAGAATGTCTTTCCTCAGATTAGGAGACCAAAACTGTACGCAATACTCCAGGTGTGGTCTCACCAAGACCCTGTACAACTGCAGTAGAACCTCCCTGCTCCTATACTCAAATCCTTTTGCTATGAATGCTAACATACCATTCGCCTTCTTCACTGCCTGCTGCACCTGCATGCCTACTTTTAATGACTGGTGTACCATGACACCCAGGTCTCGTTGCATCTCCCCCTTTCCTAATCGGCCACCATTCAGATAATAATCTACTTTCCTGTTTTTGCCACCAAAGTGGATAACCTCACATTTATCCACATTATACTGCATCTGCCATGCATTTGCCCACTCACCCAGCCTATCCAAGTCACCTTGCACCCTCCTAGCATCCTCCTCACAGCTAACACTGCCCCCCAGCTTCGTGTCATCCGCAAACTTGGAGATGTTGCATTCAATTCCCTCGTCCAAATCATTAATATATATCGTAAATAGCTGGGGTCCCAGAACTGAGCCTTGCGGTACCCCACTAGTCACTGCCTGCCATTGTGAAAAGGATCCATTTACTCCTACTCTTTGCTTCCTGTCTGCCAGCCAGTTCTCTATCCACATCAATACTGAACCCCCTACTGAGAGTTTGCAAATGATCACCTTGAGGATTGTGTCCCAGCCCCTTGACCTGCTAATGATGTTCCAAACGTAGACTCACACTGCCGTTGTAAACTGTCCACCATGAGACCATAAGACCTTAAGAGCAGAATTAGGCCATTCTGCCCATTAAGTCTGCTCCACCATATGATCATGGCTGATCTATATTTCCCTCTCAACCCCATTCTCCTGCCTTCTCCCCACAACCTTTGCGACCCTTACTAATTAGGAACCTATCTTTAAAAATACCCAAAGACTTAGTCTCCACAGCCGTCTATGGCAATAAATTCCATAGTTTCACCACCCTTTGTCTAAGGAAATTCGCCCTCGACTCACTTTTATTCTGAAGCTGTGCCCTCTGGTCTTAGACCCTCGCACTGCAGGAAACATCCTCTCCACTTCCACTCTATCTAAACCTTTCATTATTAATTCATCTTGGTTGCACTAAGAACTGAGATTTTTTGCACAAATATTGTTGTTTTTAATTTATTGAATTGGTTCTGTTATTGAATTGGTTTCTGTTTGTTTATGATGTTATCTATGAATACTATGTTTGCAGGCCTGGTATGCTGATGCTAGTAAGAATGCCATTAAATTCTTACTTGCAACAGCATAACAGACCTGCAAACATGACAATTAAACACACTTGACTCTTGACCTAAACTTGAGATGAAGAAAGTAATCAATGCAAACAATTATATCTGTTTAGTTTAGTTTCGATTAGTTTAGTTTAGAGATACAGCGTGGAAACAGGCCCTTCAGTCCACATAGACCAGCGATCCCGCACGCTAACACTATCCTACACACACTAGGGATGATTTATATTCATTCCAAGCCAATTAACCTACAAACCAGTACGTCTTTGGAGTGTGGGAGGAAAACCCATGCGGTCGCGGGGGAGAACGTACAAACGTATAAAGTCCGCACAGACAAGCACCCGTAGTCAGGATCGAACCCGGATCTCTGGAGCTGTAAGGCTGTAGCTCTACTGCCACGCTACCATGCCACCTTTATTTCAACTTAAAGCAACTTTATTTCCCATGTTGTGTTGATAACTGTAGGCTTTGATTCTAAACTACACAACTAATGCAGAAATCATACTTATTTACCGGTCTGTATTGTTCCCCGAATTCCAGTGAACTTAACATCATTTCAGTTTCAATATGGAGGGAGAATATTCGGTAGGGGGCGCTGCACTGGCAGCGCCTGTCGGCAGCGTGTCCGTCTTTTTTTCAACTTTTTTTATTTTTTTAGTATGTTTAAAAGTCAGTTTTGAATGTTTCTTTGTGTGTTAAGTGTGGGGGGTGGTGTGGGGGGGGGGTAAGGGGGAAACCGTTTCGGCCGCCTCTTCCATGGAGAGGCGACTTTTTCAGGTCGCCTCCCCCGTGGCCCAACAGCATGGATCGGCGCGGTCTGCAGAACTCCAGCTGGTGCGGCGTCTACAGCCCGGGATCTCACGTGGAGGACCCGGGGGGAAGAAGAAGCTTCCACCGCCGGCCCGCGGCCATCTTCTACCGCGGGCGTGGTATGGACTTATCATCTCCCCTGGAGGGGAGCTTCGACCGCCGGCCCTGCAGACTGCGGTGCTTCCGGCTGCGGCACGGCAGGTACTTTAAAACTTTGACCGCCGGCCTGCGGCCTACACCAGCCTGAAGCCGCGGTCTCTGGTTGGGAAGAGCCGATCCTGGACTCACCTTGACTTTGACTTTGTCCCTTACCATCTGGACGCCCGCAGCAACGGCTGTGGAGGGTGGTGGCCCCGACCACGGGGGAAAATGGAGGAGGACTGGCCAAGCTCTGTGCCTTCCACCACAGTGATGAATGCTGTGGTGGATGTTTGTGTAAAATTTTTATTGTGGTTGTGTTCTTTATTATTGTACCGCTGCTGGCAACCCAAATACCACCGACCTTGGTTGTGTGGCAATTAAATTATTTCAATTCAATTCAATATCCGTGGAGCTGAGGTCAGACCCATTCCATCTCTCCTGAGATGCTGCCTGTCCCGCTGAGTTACTCCAGCATTTTGTGTCTATCTTCGAGAACATCAGTGGGTTTGAGATTCCATATACTGGGCTCTTGTGTAGACACCAGAGGGCAGCATCAGCACAATCAATGGGAAGTCTCAGCTGAGGATGGATGGAGGGGGTGCAATGAATGGTCATGTTCTGCCCCTGTACATCACGCAACTTGTAACTGTGGCATTCACGAAGCAATCCTCCAACAACTCCAGCAGTTTGCTCCCGGTCAAACTTTCAAACCAATTCGCTAATCATAAAATGCTCATCTTCATCCAAGTTAGTTTCACACTAACTGCCACTTTGGTGTCGTGAAGAAACTGATCAGATTTTATTTTTTAATTAAAAAAAGCCAGGATGTGCTTTTAGTGTGCAAGACGGTACTAAGGATATGTGTGTGAAAAAACTGTTTTAAAATTAACAATCGGCACAACTGCTTTGCAAAATATGGTCTGGTCTGCGGACATGTGCCGATAGGGAGAGGAGGAATTATCCGTGTTACTCATCATCTTGTGCCCTGGGTTTAGAACTTGACAGTTTTATTCTGAATTTTTTTTTAACGTTTTGGATCACGAAGAAAGACATTTTTCATTTAACAACACATTTCAGATTCTGAAACCTCCAGTGAAGCAATAACATGGATAATAAAAATGGATTAAAATTCACAGGCCAGCAGTTTCACTCTGAGTAGCTCAAAGTTATTACCTGACTGATGAATTTATGGGAGTAAATTTCCTTACTGAATGCCAAATGTTTTGGTGGATGCGCAGACCTTAAGGAAGTTTCAAAAAATGAACAAGAATTTGCAGGGCTTTTTTATGTCAAAGATTTCTATGCTATAGGTGTTAATTAACTCTGACACGATTACCGTTAAGACAATAATGTTGAGAAGTTCAGACGGTATCATAAATTAGGAGTGCCTTTGGAGTTACAAATTGAAGTACATCATTACGCATCAGTTTGTGTGGATAAAAAAATACAACAAGAACAAATTCCAAGTGGCGTCATGCACCCATTGAATGTAATATGTGTTTGGATTGCTTGAAAGCTAATCTAACATCTCGTGATTTCCAACCCAACAATCACATCAGGTTGAACCTTTATCTTGTACACCAGTGCACAGGTCTCCTGTGGTTCCAAGTGAGTAGGCAGGCGTATGTTTAGGGTGGAAGACTCAGCAACAGTCCAGTGGGTTGCCTTGTTCTTGGATGAGTATCAACTTCTTGAGGTCAGTCAGCCTCGGCAAAAGGTAGAGACTTCCTAATAAGGTGTCTAGAACCTCATCTAAGTTGGTGGAGAGTATCCATCACCTTCTTTATTGTGTCATATAGAGATGAATTTTGTGGAATTTGGGGACTCAGGAGGTGGGTCACCTACCACTGAATCCCCAAGGCTGTTCTTGGAAGCAGTGCTTATGTGGCAGGTCTAGTTTTGGTGGAAGTGACCGGGATATTTGTGAGAAACTGAATGGTGGAGCAATAAAGAGGACCCAAATGGCCTACTGCGACGATATTCCTTATGTCTTGTATAACCTGGTGATTGTCTAAGACCAGACTCATGTGCAGCACTATTTTATTTTGCTATTTAATAGCCCTATATAGAAACATAGAAACATAGAAAATAGGTGCAGGAGTAGGCCATTCGGCCCTTCGCGCCTGCACCGCCATTCAATATGATCATGGCTGTGTGAATGACATGTGAATGTTGTTCATGTCTAAAGGGTCCACAAAAGAGACAATTTAAGATAAACTAGTGTCCAGCACGGTTTAGTTTAGTTTAATTTAGACATGCAGCACGGAAACAGGCCCTTCGGCCCACCGTGTCTGCACCGGCCAGCGACCCCCACACATTAACACTACCCTACACACACTAGGGCCAATTTTGCATTTATACATTTATACCAAGCTAATTAACCTACAAACCTGTACGTCTTTGGAATGTGTGAGGAAGCCGAAGATCTCGGAGAAAACCCACACAGGTCACAAAGAGAACGTAGAAACTACGAACAGAGAGCACCCGTGGTCAGGATTGAACCCGGGTCTCTGGCGCTGTAAGGTAGTAGCTCTACAACTGCACCACCGTGCCATACTGGTTGTATCCTCTTCCATTTTGAGGAAGAGTCGCTGACTGAAACTGTGACTGGCTCCTCTTTCCACTGATGCAGCTTGACTGCCTAGGTTCTTCCAACATTTTTGTTTCTGTTTGAAATTCCAGCATCCCCACTTTTATTTGCTTTTCATCTCCCTACACATTTGTTTCAATCTTTCTCACCGCATGGCAACTCCTCACCTCCAACTGGAGGAGAACTAATTTGCGGATCAGACCTCCGTTTGTACATGTTTTGGGGCCAAGCTCTCAGTCATCATTGTTTCATTGCCTGAGGCAATAATAGGAGGGTCCTTACACTCAACACCTGCAGGACAATAGTTGTCCACCAACCTATTCCCACTGCATAATACCATCTTCCAATAATAAATGTAAGGTCCTCAGCAAGAACCTGGAGTATGTTGAACATTTCCAAATCTTCAATGATGAAATTCACCATCACCTTCAATGTGCAAGAACTTTGTTTGATAGCAATTTAGGACTTCAAACTTGGCACCAAACCCTAGGTCCACTAGGCTGTTGTGATCCCTGATCCCTACATGATTCTGAGATCTGAACTACCTACAACAGTCATGTCAATGCACTGGTTAGAAAACACCAGTGTTGTCTCTGTAAAATCATTCAAATCCACTGAAAGGACGAATGAACAAACATCAGAGGTCAATATTCTCAGCTTTCAGATCCAGGTTGGACTCAGTCAGTTTCATGGGCATACTTTTCACACGTCCAGTGTCATTCTCCAGAAATAGACAAACTGTTCCGAACACTGGAATTGGGAGAGAATATTGGGTGGCCAGAGAAAAACATTGTGCTCAAAGCCTCTTTGAGTAAAATGCACCATTCCCACTTTCTCCTGGGTATCTCTGGCCCATGAGCACACAAAGTGGAGAAGGGAGGTTTGGTACAGTGTTGTGAACCTTGAGGAAAGGCATCGGGAGCACCCAGAGGTTGGCACAAATGGTAGAAGGTGCACACCACCAGGAATATCCAGCTTCCCCATCAAGTACCTCTTCCTTCAACTGTGAAATCTTAGATTCACACCATACAGAAACAGGTCTTTTGGCCTAACTCATCCATGCTTATCAAGATGTCCCATTTACGCCAGTTCCATTTGCCCCCATTTGGCCCATATCCCTGTTTCTAAGCACGTACCTGTTCAAGTGTCTATTGAATGTCGTTATAGTAAGTGTCTCAACTATCTCCTCCGGTAGTTTGTTCCAACATGCTCTGAGTGAAACAGTTGCCTCTCAGGTTCCTATTAAATCGTTCCCTTCTCACCTATGCTATTTGGTTCTTGATTCCCTTTTTCTGTGTAAAAAAAACTGTACATTCACCCTATGTATTTCCTTCATGCTTTTACACACCTCTCTCGCATCAACACTCAGCCTCCTGCGTTCCAAGGAATGTATTACAAGCCTGCCCACATTTTTCCTATAGTTCGGGCCCTCGAGTCCTGGCAACATCCGAGTAAATTATCTCTACACTCTATCCAGCTTTGTCGTCTCCAGTTCCCACATTGACGCCCATCAGCCACTTCCAAGAGGGAGTAAGACATCGTCAATCCTAAAGGACTAAAGAAGGTGAAGGAGACTGCTTGCATACACAATCTGCTCATTGCCTGAGGAACTATAGATCCAACCTGGATCTAACTAACTATAAATGAGAAAAGTCAGAAAATCACAGTTGATAGCATCGATAAAAGGTACGGTCAGGGTCCCGGGGTGGTTATTATTCGTCAGTATCTGGATTCTGTTCCACTGTGTTTCGACAGTATTTTTCTGCTTTTCATTCAGACTTCCTGAATTTGTTTGTTTGCACAGAATTATTGAGTTGCTGTGCTGAAGATTCAATAGTGTTGTGAAGAACCTCTGAACATGCTGTAGCAGATGGATGTCAGTCATTGACAGTAATCCGACTCTAGCCTTCAACTACGATCTGTTCTGACGGGTTCTCACATCAACAGGATCGTTTAATCGACTAAAATGTCTCGTAATTCCTTACCTATTCCTTTTCTCCAGAGATGCTGCCTGACCTGCTGATTTGCTCCAGCATTTTGTGTCTATCTTAAAATTCCAGCACCTACTCACCTCCCTACACCATATTTAGTACACCACATACACCACGTACATCATAGCATACAAGCTCCAGTGCATCATATTATTAGTTTCTGTATTTGTGTGTACTTGAGACAAACCTACTTTCAAACCTTTAAACTTTCCAGAATGAGTGAATTCATTCACAGTTAGAACAGTGCGAATGGAACGTGTGTGTGTGCTAGGCTAATTGAATATTTCACTGTGTGATGGTGAGAATGAGATAATTTGCAATATTTTCAGGAATATTTAAGGTAATTATTGAATTTTAAGAAACTGTAATCCAGGCATTTCTGGGAATTTCTAGTGCAGCTTTTTAGTTTAGTTTAGAGATACAGCGCGGGAACAGGCCTTCCTGCCCACCCTGTCCACACCGACCAGCAATCCCCGCCCATTAACATTATCTTACACACATTAGGGACAATTTACACTTGTACCGAGCCAATTTATCTACAAAACCTGCACGTCTTCGGAGTGTGGGAGGAGACCTATGCGGTTACAAGGAGAACGTACAAACACCATACAGGCAGCACCCGTAGTCGGGTTCGAACCCGGGTCTCCAACGCTGCAAGTGATGTAAGACAACAGCTCTACCGCTGCACCACCATGCTGCCCATTGAAGGTATTTTTAGTCAGTTTTTCTTACCAGAGGTGACAACATATTGGAAGAATTGATTAACTGTCAAAACCCATAATACATTCCCATTAACTGAATACCAGTTTCCATACAATGGATACAGGATTCACTGCAGGTGCCAGGGAAATAACCCAACCTGCCTGTTTTCATACTGGATAAGATCTCTATTTGACAAGACAAATAGCAGCCAACAATGTAATTGATATTTTAGCTTTTGTGATGAATTGGAAATGAGGACAAATCGATGTTTCTTCAGGCATTCTGCAACGGTGTAAGACATTAAACAGCATGAAACCATTACAATAAAACGGAGTGGTTAGCACAACAGGTAAACAAATTACTCTTAGATTACTGCCCAGACACTGGAAATGGGAATGTTTTGATTTATGCTCCATCACACCATTTTTAAAGGCAACCTTTCCTTTCATCTGCATCCATATTATTCCACTCCATCAGAGAAAGTTTCTTTGTTCCGCCCTATACTTCTCCTCACCGTCTTTGCTACACAAATTCATATTTTTTTCCTTTTTTTTAAATTTCAGGAGTGGGTCTTCAACTTGAATCAGATCGCATGTAAACCTCCTCTATCTCACCTTGAACCTATACTCTCTGGGTTTAGACACATCTGGAAATAGACACTCTATCAGTGTCGCCCATGATTTTACATGTGCTCTCTTGTCACCTCTCAGTCTCCTTTGCTCCAAGGAAATCAGATCTAGCCGATCACTTCTCTCCTCTTAACTCAAGACCTCCAATCCAGGCAACATTCTTGCACAACTTTTCTGCAACTTAATAACGTAATTGCCTCTCCAGATTAATAACACCTTTCCTGCAGTGTGGGGACCAGAACAGTGCATAAACTACTTCAAGTTTCACCTAACAAATGTTTTGTACAATTGTAACATGCCACCCCATCTCTTGTACTCAGTGTCTTGGTGAATGAAGGCTAGTGTGCCAAATGTCTTCTTCACCACCCTGTCCACTTGTCCACATTCAGTGAACTGTGTACTTGTACCCCATGTCTCTCTGTTGTACAACACTCCTCAGGGCCTTCACTGTGTATATGCTGCCCTTGGGACTAGATAAGATAGATAGGTTAAACAACACATATTTTAATGCAGGTAACCTGACCGATAAGACTGATAAACCTAGACCATCGATGAGCACAAAAAAATTATGATCTTATTGCACCCACAGAATCATGTTTGAATGGACCTCAGTGTATCAGGACATGGAAGATTCAGGTGTCAGAGGTGGTGAGAGATAAAGTCGATGGGGCAGGACAATACTGACTTGAACAGGGAACATAGAACGTGGAACACTACTGCATAGGAGCAACCCTTCGCTTCTCAATGTCTGTGCCAAACATTATTTATAAATCTCCTCTGCACCCTCTCCAAAGCATTTTGGCAGCATCTTCTACATCCTTATTGTAGTGCAGCAATAGTGGGCCGAAGGGCCAGTTTCCGTGCTGTTCATTTCCATGAGCTGAATGATGCTGTGACCATAAGTCATCTTATTGACTGATAGTTCGCCTTCCAACAATTGTTAGCACGGTTAAATTCAGACCGATGATTGATTTTTACCAAGTGTTGTGGTGACTGTGGGAGAAGATAAAAGGGAAGTTATGATTAATTCAGCAATAAGTTGTTGAACTTTGGCAACTCTTTCTGGTGCAATGCTGAAGTATTGCTGCAAGGCTACTTACTCGTTTTAGATATTTCAGCCCCTACAGATACTCCATTTTGCCCATCGATCTCAGCCCTTGCAGGTCGCCTGGGATTGCCAGCTCGTACCCTTTTGTCGGCTAGCGTGGAGACTTGACAGGTCACCCTCAGATTCATTGGACATCAGCTTCTCCTGCAGGGGTCTGGAAGGGAGAAGCGTTACCAAGTTACCAGAGGCTGCACCTGAACAGTTGATGAACCTGAGCTGGCAGTTTGTGCAACTTGTTGAATGCTTGCTGAGATAAATTTCAGTTCAGTTTAGTTTAGAGATACAGCGCAGAAACAGAGCTCCCGGGGAAGACCCACGCAGGTCACATGTAAACTCCATACAGACAGCACCCGTAGTCAGGATCGAACCCGGGTCCCTGGCGCGGTAAGGCAGCAACTCTACTGCTGCGCCACCATGCTGAATGAATGAAGTGCATCGGATAATACATGGTGCAAGAGCTCAGATAAGCTACAAGGCTTTGCTTCTATTTACTTCCAATACGTCCAGCCCTCCAATCCTCAGAGTATTACTGGCTTTAATCACAGCTCTGGTCCCCACCCAACCCACTCACCTCACCCAATTCATGCCACACTGATGTTATCTACATATCGAATAGAGAACAAGGTTGGAAAGTGCAATAGCTCATGAAATGATGTGGAGTTAGTGGGTCTGTGGATGGAGAGGGTGTTGAGAGTGGGAACTGGCCTTGGAGGAGCCCTAACAGGGCAGATGTAAATGTGGAGGGAATGCATGATCTTTCAGACAAGCAGCCAAACCAGAGAGTGAGGGAGTTGTGGGAACTACCAGTTGCTGGATAGAGATAGGCTGTGAAATTCAGCTTCTTACCACAGTCTTTTCAGTGTCACACCTGCCCATTTGCTCAACATTTCATTTGTGAATCACAGATGAATGTTTCTAACACAATCTGTGCTATTTAGCAAATTAGGTCATACCTCGTGTACAGATTACATATCAGCAGAGTCAATTGGTAACACTGGCTTTTGGCAAATGCAGAGTTGAAGCCAGGCGTTGAAACACATTGAGATAACTATGTTCAAAGAACAAGCTCATAGTCTACTGACCACAGATATCCCAGCCCTCCGTAAATCTTCATGGTCATGAAATGAAGTGATATCAATGTACTGAAGTAGTACTAACACGATCTCCAAAGTTCATAAATTCACAAGTGATATGAGCAGAATTAGGCCATTCAGCCCATCAAGTCTCCTCCGCCATTCAATCATGGCTGGTCTATCTTTCCCTCTTAACCCCATTCTCCTGCCTTCTCCCCATAACCCCTGACACCCGTACTAATCAAGAATCTATATATCTCAGTCATAAAAAATAACCATTGACGACCTCTTGTGGCAATGAATTCCAAAGATTTACCACCCTCTGACTAAATAATTAATCAACCCCATTGGTAGTGCAAGCAATCCCACCATCAGCATTGGCCCTATCCCAAATCCTCAAGGCTTGATAGCATCACCAAGCACCAATGTACACTATGCATTCTCAAGCCTGGAGCAAGGTTCTTGTAACAAGCATTTCACCGCATGTTTCATTGTGGCTGGCGGTTCCAGAGGGATTAAGAAAATGTTTTCAGACAGAAGACTGAAATCTGAACTAATAATCTGAAAAGGGTCCCAACACGAAATGTCACCTATCCATCCACTCCAGAGATGCTGCCCGACCCGTTGAGTTACTCCTCAGTTGTCCTTTTGTGTAAACCAGCGTCTGCAGTTCCTTGTTTCTGCCTGCAATGGAACTATTCTTTACATGGCTTTCTACAATTTACAAGCTTGCCACAACTTGTAAGTATCTAATCTTATACAGCCAGTTGCATTGTCAGTATTGAATGAAAATGTTTAAAACCGCTCAGATCAGTAAAACCACTGAAACCTTTGGGGTTTGCACCTTTTAATGGTGACATCCTGATGTTGCAGCTTATATTTCATCTCCCAGTAAAGACCTCAAGTCAATAGCAGTCGACATGTTGCCTAGAGTAGAGCGAAATATGATCAGGTTGTCAGATCTCACTCTAAAATGGATGGAAGTTCGGAGAATCCATCAAACCTGTTCACTAACCTATGTTGTATATATATATCAATGGTGCTGATGGATTAGTACCAGTGGATGGAGCGTCAGCAGAATGACAGACCACAGGAACTCTCCAAGTGAAAGGTAAGTTAAAGAAAGGAAAATTAAACTGAAGTAAATTCCCTGCAGACAATCTCTGGAGAACAGGTGACGTTATAGGTTAGGATTCTTCATCAGACCCGAAACATCATGATGCTGCCTTACCTGCTCAGTTACTCCAGAACTTTGTATCTTTTTTTGTAAATCAGTATCTGCAGTTCCTTGTGTCTAGAAAATCTGCATCCCAGATTTCCCAGATTCCCAAACATTCCAAATCACATTGGGCGGTTGGGTGTCTTTAGCCACAGTATAAAGAGGCCCTGATTCCCTTCAGCAGAGAGGCAAACAACCAGAGCGTAGATTCAGGCCAACTGATCAAGGCTTTAGAGGGGATTGAGAAAATAAAAATGTCAAGATACATGATAAAGGGAATAATGTTCAGTGCAAGATAAAGTCCAGTAAAGTCCGATAGTCTTTAGATAATCTGAGAGTCTGTAATGTGGTAGATAGTAGTTCATGACTACTCTCCAGTTGTTGATAGGATGGTTCAGTTGCCTGATCACAGCTGGGAAGAAATTGTCCCTGAATCTGAAGGTATGCTTTTTCACACTTCTGTGCCATTTGCCTGATGGGAGAAGGAAGAAGAGGGAGTGACCAGGGTGAGACTCGTCCTTGATTATGCTGGCGGCCTTGCCAAGGCAGCGGGAAGTGTAGATGGAATCAATGGAAAGGAGATAGGTTTGTGTGATGGTCTGGGCTGCGTCCACAATTCTCTGCAATGTCTTGCCTTCCTGGATGGAGCTGTTCCCAAACCATGCTCTAATGCATCCCGTTAAGATGCTTTCAATGGTACTTCAGTAGAAGTTGATGAGAGTTGTTGGGGACATGCTGAACTTCTTAAATCTTCTAAGGAAGTAGCAGACTGGAAGAGCTATAAAACTGTAGGGCAATTGAGCAAGGTCTGGGAAGAGAGATGAATCGAACATGCATTTGTGGCTGCCACTGTCTTGATGGATTGAATGTAAACCAGTGCCAGAAATTTCTCAGATTCTGTGATTAACTCAGGTGGTGTGTCCAAAACACTATTCTTGAGAAGCAGGAATAAGCTTCTTCACTGTATAAGTTATAAATGCTCCTTAAGAACATGACTGGTACATGGTACCGCCAGCTGCTTCATAGCACCAGAGACATAAGTTCAATCCTGGCCTCCGGTGCTGTCCATGTAGAGTTCTCCCGATGATCCTGTGTGGTTTCTCTGGGTGCTCTGGTTTCCTCTCACATTCCAAAGTCGTGCCGGTTTGTAGATTCTTTGGCCACTCTAAATTGTCCATAGCATCTAGGTGAGCAGTGGAATCTGGGGGGGGTGAGTTGATGAGAATGTGGGCAGAGTAAAGAATGGGATTAATGTATGATCCGTGTAAATGGGGAGGTTGGTGGTCAGCACAATTCAATGGGCTGAAGGCTGCGCTTCCTTGCTGTATCTTTAGACTATCGAGGATGGCTCTGTGGCTCAGCGGTAGAGTCGCTGCCTTACAACACTTGCAACGCCGGAGACTCAGGTTGCTGTCTGTATGGAGTTCTCCCTGTGACTATGTGTTTTCTCCGAGATCTTCGGTTTCCTCCCACACTCCAAAGGTTTGTAGGTTAATTGGCTTGGTGTAAGTGTAAATTGTCCCTAGGATAGTGTTAATGAGCAGGGATCGCTGGTCGGGGTCGAAGGGCTTGTTTCTGCGCCGTATATCTAAAAAAACTTTTAAAACTAAAACGTTAGACTTCGCAGAAACAGCTCGGAAACAGGTCCTTCAACCAAGTCCATGCCAACCAGCGATCACCCCATACACTAGCACCATCCTACACACTGGGGACAACTTACAATTTTACTGAAGCCAATTAACCTCCAAACCTGCACATCTTTGTAATGTGTGAGGAAACGGGAGCACCCGGAGAAAATCCAAATGGTCACAGGAAGAATGTACTAAATCTGTACAGACAGCATCCTTAGTCAGGATTCAACCCTGGTCTCTGGCACTGTAAGGCAGCAGCTCGATCTATATGCCACTGCGCTGTCCTATCTGTCAATAGTTCTATGACCTTAGTTAAATAATGGAGGATGAGACTGAGAGCCAGGATTTCACGCTATCCGCAGGAAGTCTTTGTTTAGTGCCTTTGGTCCAGTATTCTCCTTCAGCTTCAGTAAAATGGATATTGGTATTTAATAAACTGGCTCCAGTAGATCAAGTACAATCTGCTCACTGCCTTTAGCTTGTGCGGGGCACAAGACTGAACGTGGGTGACCAGAATTCCCCCTTTGTGGATCAGTACTCCTCAGTGCAAATACACCTTTAATGCAAATACACCTTTATTCAGGGATCAGATTGTAATTATGGTTCAGATTAATGATGGCAAGAACATCTAAAGAAGATTAAAACACTAGGATGTATATAATGGACATACCTTTGTAAAAGGGCAGTAATATTTTTGAAAAAATGAATGTCATTTCCTTATAAATATTTTATTTAAAAATTGATTGTGTGCTTAATAGCCAGCGGACAAACCAAAGTGCCTGTATAAAACAAAAGTCTTGACCTCGACCAACGTAAATGAGATATAAACAAGGATCTCACGGCCGGGCTCACTCACTGTTGTGTAAGCTTACAGGTTTGGGATTTTGTTTGTTCCAGCAATGCCGTACCGCCTGTCATTTGATCGCCGATGTCGTTATCCACCTGCGTTGTGTAATTTGCAGAGAAGTGAAGGGTGGTCTTTCACCCGACACCAGCCTCAGCCTCGCTGCTGACATGCAAGGGGGGCTGATACAGCAGTGAGAAGACTAGTCATTCGGATAATTATTCATAGCCTTGGCCTTGCGGAGGGAACAAGCTTAATCGGGATGCGAAAATGCAAGCCTTCGGTTCAGAATTAATAGGATATATGAGCTTAAAGTTAAATGGCTGCTTACGGGAAAATATTCCCCCTTAACAACTTGAATTTTAAGTACTTGTCAATTTTGAAGGCTGTGGGGGGAGGGGTGAAACCTTGCAGGCAAAACTGCAATCAGAGACAAGCCAGTAAAAAGGCTGAGGAACTGTTGCTGCCTCTCCTGCTGCCCCTCTTTTAGAAAACAACCATGGGCACAGTATTCTTCAATGGGGCATCCTTCAGACAATACTGAGAAGATTTACAAGGGTGCTGCCAGGGCTAGAGGGTCTGAGCTGTAAGGAGAGTTGGAGAAGGTTGGGACTCTATCCCTTGGTGCGCAGGACGATGATGGGTGATCTTATTGAGGTGTATAAAATCATGAGAGTAGTAGATTGGGTAGATGCACCGAGTCTCTTACCCAGAGTCGGTGAATCGAGGACCAGAGGACATAGGTTTAAGGTGAAGGGGAAAAGGTTTAATGGGAATCTGAGGGGTAACCGTTTCACACAAAGGGTGGTGGGTGTATGGAACAGGCTGCCATGCCAGAGGAGGTAGTTGAAGCAGGAACTATCCCAACATTTAAGAAACAGTTAGACAGGTACATGGATAGGACAGGTTTGGAGGGATATGAACCAAATACAGGCAGGTGGGACTAGTGTAGCTGGGACATGTTGGCCGGTGTGGGAAAGTTAGGCTGAAGGACCTGTTGACAATGTATCACTCTTTGACTCTATACTGAGGCAAATGATATTAGGCCGATGAGGATGTTGAGGATCGAATTACATTGGTGATGAGCAGAGATCCAGTTCTTTAAGATTGATGATAGGTTTCGAGGGGATGATGGTGTTGAACGCCGAGCTGTAGTTGATGAACTACGTGTTGTTGTTCTTCCACTAGTCTTACTGTCTCCGACTACATTCTATCTTTGTCCAGCCCCCTCCCCTGACATCAGTCTAAAGAAGGGTCTCAACCCGAAACATCACCCATTCCTTCTCTCCAGATGCTGCCTGACCCACTGAGTTACTCCAACATTTTGTATCTACCTTATGTGTTGTTATTGTTCCTCTCTCTTCCCCCTTCACATGAATTTAATTTGATTACCACAGATCCTGCCTGACCCATTGAGTACATCCAACCAGTATTTTGTTTTTTGCTCAAGGTTGCTGGTAGTCTGGGGGTAGGCCACAGATAGCTGTGGAGACCAAGCCATTGGGTATTTTGACATATTCTTGATTAGTATGTCTGTCAAGGGTTATGGGGAGAAGGCCTTTGGTACCATAGCCTTCCTCAGTCAGAGAACAAGAGAGGTAGGTTTCAGGTGAGAGATTACATTTTTAATAGGGCATGAAGAGGTGTGTATATGGACCAGGTTTCTAGTGGAAATGGCAGATACAACAACAACAACAACATTTAAAAGACATTTGGCAGATACATGTTTAAGAAAGGTTTTGAGGGTATGGACTGAATATGGGCAAAAGGGACAGACGGGACATCTTGGTCGGCATGGATGAGTTGAGCTGAAGCACCTGTTTCCATGCTGTATGAATCTATGACTATAGTGTCTGACATAAATCACGATCTGATACATAAAATGTATTTCAGCCTCCAGAAAGGAGCAAGAAGGATGGTTCTGATGATGATTATGTTGAAGATAGACACAAAATGCTGGAGTAAACTCAACGGGACAGGCAGCATCTCTGGATAGAGGGATGGGTGATGTTTCGTGTTGAGACCCTTCTTCAGACTGAGCGTCGGGGAGAGGGTGTTACAGAGATAAGGAAGTGCAAGAGATCAAAATAAATGTTGATGTTGTTTGGTACAGGACTGAAGGTCTGCTGCGATGCAATCAGCAGGCTCTTGACTAAAGTTCTATCAGCCTGGTCATTGCTGGTGGGCAATACGTTGGGCAACATTACGAAGGGCACTGTTAATCAAGCACATTCAGCACATACTTGTCAAGGAAAGGTCTTGACTAATTTGCTTGAATGTTTTGTTGTAGGGAGTATTAATGAATGCAGCAATGTCAATGTAAGGCATTTATATTAGCAAGGCATTTGACAAAGACTCACTTGGCAGATTGACCAAGAACATGAAAACCCATGGGATTCAATGGAAAGTTAGATTCAAAATCTGCTTTATTAGCAGAAAGCTATTTCCTATCATTTCCCTGCTGCATGACTCTATGACTCTAAGGGTAATTCATTGATTTAATTATTTAGTGGATGTAATGGAGAGTAATGGGAAACACATGTTCCACTCAGTGGAAGTATCCTATGCCTTTAAGAGTTGAGGCAAAAGCATTAATTGCATTAACAATCATCTCACCAAACCCTTGCAGAAGCAGAGCAATTGGAACCAGGAAATGGGATCACCGAGATCATTCGTCTTAATGGATAGGACTGGTTGAGTGACCCTGTGTTCCATAGGTTCAGTTTAGTTTATTGTCACAGTGAAAGCTTCCATAGGTTTTCATAACACAATGGTCCCTGCTTTTTAATTTAACCCCTCCAAAATGAATCCCAGTGAATTTACTTTGGCTTTATACTGGCCTTACTAATTAGTACTCAATAATTTGATTGTGCCCCTACATTAACCTATTCTTCCAACCCAGTGGACATTTCCATAGGGCAACCTATTTCCAAGAAGTATGTGCCCTCCTTGTTTTTCTTCGCACAATGTACACATCACCCTTCAATTAGACTGATGTTCATTTGCCTATTGTATGGGCTAATTGATGTCTCCCTGTATTTTGGCATGCTTGACTTTCACATTAACTACAGTCTGTGAACTGTCATATCGCTTGACAAACAATACGAGGTGCGTGGACCCACTAAACATCCGATCTCGTTGTATCGTGACAACAATGAATTCCATATCAGAAGGGCAACCTTTATGTTCTCAATTTCATGAGCCTTTTCCCTTTTTGTTTAAAGGGGGTGGTCATGACCAGATCAGCCCTAGCTCACATATGCCCTGGGCGCTGAATTAAAACAGACTTAACTGGAAAATGAAGGAGCATGAGTATGCCCTAGTTTTGATTGATTGCCCTCGGACATCAGTGAATATTTATAGGGGATGTTCAGCCCTCAAGATTTCCACATTCTGTAGTCTCTCAGTGAGTTGGTCAGCTTGGCAAACCAGTGTAACACGTTTCAGGTAAGGATCCTTGAGGACCTGAAACGTCGCCTGTTCATTCCCTCCCCAGCCGCTGCCTGACCTGCTGAGTTCCTCCAGCACTTGTATTTTGCTTCTTTAGGTCCTTCTTTAGCTGGGACTTTTCCAGGGTTTGAGGCGTGGTCACCTCCAGTCAGTGCTCTCTGTCTGGTTGCAGAAACCTGCTTGGTGTAGTTACAAAAATTGTTCTCCACCCCTTCCCGTGATTCCCTGCCCACTTTGGATGCACCAGGACCAGGTTCCTGTGCCAGTAGAAACAGGAAATTCTGGAAGCATTCAGCAAGTCAAGCGTTTTTTATGGAGAGAGAAAGAGAGGGAGCATTAGACTGATGCCGAGTCCATCTTCTTGCACAAACTACTTATACCATCCTCATCCTGTTCCCAACTGCCTCTGCCCCATAAGTTTACATTGAGGGAGATGAATCTGACACCTATCATTTTTAAGTGACCACAGAGCTATAATATTCACACTACTGTCAAAAAATAGGCTCCTGAGAGTCAAACCATGGGAGCTGTTGACAGGGCTGCTGATAGAAAATCCTCTCTTCAGTTTAGCAAACAGTTATACAGACCAAGGGGATCGCAGAGGCCAAGGCGGACTGAGCGTGGTTGTTCAGAGAAATGATCGCCAAGTCTACACTTGGTCTTGCCGATATATAGGAGCCCACACCGGGAGCACCAGATACAGTAGATGAGGTTGAAGGAGGACCAGTAAACCTCTGCCTCACCTGAAAGGACTGTCGGAGTCCCTGGATAAAGTCGAGGGTGCAGGTATAAGGACACGTGTTGCATCTTCTGCGGTTTCAGGGGAAGGTCTCTGGGGATAGAGTGGTTTGGGAATCACCCCCTCCTCAGGAACTGGGGAACAAACATTTTAACACCACATTCCCATTCCCAGCAACAATCTTTTCACTGTACATCGGTACCCACGACAATAAACTAACTAAAGTCCCAACTTATACACTGAATTCTATGAATGGTGAACGCCAGCATATCAAAACCCTTCTCCATCATTCAATCCACCTGTGATGCCACATCCAGGGAACGATGTATCAGTACCCCTCTGCTGTGCAACACACCCCGGGACCGTACCATTCACTGTGAAGGTCTTGCTCCGGATTGACTTCCCAAAATACTACATCCCACATTTATTAAATTAAACACCATTTGCCATTCTCTGGTCCACTTGCCCAGCTGATAAAGACCCTGCTGTAATCCTTGATAACCATCTTCACCATCTACGATACGACCTGTTTTATTGTCATTTGCAGAACATCTCAATCATCCTCTCCGCTAACCTTTGTACCACAGATGTTAGCCTTACGGGTCTATAGATCCTAGGTTTTACTTTGCAGCCCTTCTTAAATAGAAGCACAACATTAGCCACGCTCCAGTCTTCTGGCACCTCACCCATGTTCTACTATGATTCATATATCTCGGTCTAGAACCCTGCAATTTCTTCCCTTGCTTCCCACCGATTTCACCTGTCTTATTACATGGTCAGTGTAACTGAAATACAAGGAACTGCAGATGCTGATTTACAACAAAAAAAAGGACACAAAGTGCTGGAATAATTCAGACTGAAGAAGGGCCCGGCCCGAAATATCATCCATCTATGATCTCCACAGATGCTGCCTGACCTGCTGAGTTGTCAATAGGTGCTGGGTGCGGCTAGTCAGGTAGTGAAGAAGGGTGATTTTGTCGACTGATCTTGTGTATTTTCTGACATGGACAAAATCAAGTTGTGGACGTCTGTAAGAAGAGAATTGATTCATTACCCAGGGAGTCCCCTGACAATGGTGGAAACCTGGCAGTGCCTGGATGAGGGCATTGCTAGCTGTAATGCAAAGGAAGTAACTTTAATGTTTTGAAAACTTTTGTAGTGGCAGAATACCTTAAAATGCTTCTCAATTAACAAGCTTCTGGTAAAGTGTCATCACTGGCACTATGAAGGGGAATGTCACTGTTTGCATTAAAAAATAATCCCAAAACAGCAAATGAATTCATTTTGATCAAGCCTCTCGAATGCCTGCTCTCAAGTATCACCGAGGGTTGTTTCGCATCCATTCTGAGGAGACAGATGGACAGCTTCACTTTAGCATTGCACATGAATGTTGGCATCTCTGACTCTGATTGCAACACCCCAGCTGCCGAGGCAAATGTCAGCATGGATTACGTGTTCGAGTCCAAGAATGGAGCTTGAACCTCCAACCTCCTGAGTCAGCGCTATCGCAAAACCAAACAGACGGCTCAAATGTTTCCGCAGACTGAACTCACAGGTCATTATGGCACACCATGTGTCTCAACACACAAACTCAGATAACTCTCATCGGGTTCAATAAGTTTCACATTGGTAATAGAATCAAAGGGACCAGGTATCTCATTCTCCTCTTGGTCGTTGTTTCTGAGGCCATCGGAGCAGAATTAGGCCATTCGGTCTATCAAGTCTGCTCCACCATTCGATCATGGCTGATTTATTTGTTCATCTCTGCCCCAATCCCTTGCCTTCTTGCCACAACCTTTGATGTCCTTACTAATCAAGAACCTATTCATCTGCACTTTAAAAATAGAAAAGACTTGGCCTCCACAGCCATCTGAGGCAATGATTTCCACAAACCCCCTGCCTCCATTCTACAGGTACATCCTTATATTCTAAGGCTGTGCCCTTTGGTCCTAGACTCTTCCACGACCGGGACATCCTCCCCACATTCACCCTATCTAAGCATGTCATTATTTGGTAGGTGTCAATGAGATCCCCTCATCCTTCTAAACTCCAGCGAGTACAGGCACAGAGCCGTCAAACATGCATTAACCCAATCATCCCCAGGATCATTCTCGTAAACCTCCTCTGAACTCTCTCTGATGCCAGCACACCCTTCCTCAGATATGGTGCCCAAAACTGCTCACCGTAATCCTAATGTGGCCTGACCGCATCTTATAGAGCCTTAGCATTACATCCTTGCTTTTGTATTCTAGTCCTCTCGAAATTAATGCTAACATTGCATTTGTCTACCTTAATACCAACGCAACCTGCAAATTAACCGTACGCACCAGCACTCCTAAATCCCTTTGCACCTCCAAATCCTCTCCCCATTTAGAAAATAATCTAGGCCTTTATTCCTACGACCAGAGTGTATGATCATACACTTTGCTACACTGTATTCCATTTGCCACTTCGTTGTCTGATCTTCCAACCTGTCCAAGTCTTTCTGTGGACTTCCTGCTTCCTCAGCGCCACCTGGCACTTCACCAATCTTCGTATCATCCACATACTTGTCTCAAAAGCCAGAAATTCCATCATCCAGATGATAAACAAATAACTTGAAAGGTAACGGACCCACCACTGACCCCTGCGCAACACCATTAGTCACTGGTAGTCATCCAGAAAAGGCCCCCTTTATTCCCACTCTCACCTATGGAACAAAGAAGATTATAATCGTTCAGATATGTGGATCAAAGTGTGTTGGAATTGGCAGCGATAAACGCCGGATGTTTTTTCACTTGTCACAAGTGATAGTTCGAAAAACAGGAAGTTATAATTAAAAATTCTTCTCCCTGCACTCCTGACACAATAATACGGTTTGAATTCCCTAACTGGTTGCAAACTCGACCATAATAATGTAATCAGTATTTCTGCAATACTGGTGCTACTGCTAATGTTTACATTCAAATTTGTCTCCTCAACAAATTGATCATACTTGTATTGATTATTCAATTGGTATTCCCCATTTTACAATATATTTTGCAAAAATCCATCACTGGGACTTCAATTTCAATTCAGTTCAGCTAAGAATACATGAAACAAGCTTGGAGACACAAGAGATTGCCGATGCTGGAATCTTGAGCAAAAAACTAAATACTGGAGAAACTGTTTAAGAAGCAACTGCAGATGCTGGAAATTCGAAGGTAGACAAAAATGCTGGAGAAACTCAGCGGGTGAGGCAGCATCTATGGTGCGAAGGAAATAGGCAACGTTTCAGGTCAAAACCCTTCTTCAGACTGATGTGACGGTGGGGGGGCAGGAAGAAGAAAGGAAGAGGTGGAGCCAGTGGGCTGAGGGAGAGCTGAGAAGGGGAGAAGAAAGTAGCGACTACCTGAAATTAGAGAAGTCAATGTTCATAACACTGGGGTGCAAACTGCCCAAGCGAAATATGAGGTGCAGCTCGTCCAATTTGGTCCTCACTCTTGCCATGGTGGAGGCCCAGGACATAAAGGTCGGATTCGGAATGGAAGGGGGAGTTGAAGTGCTGAGCCACCGGGAGATCAGTTGGTTATTGCGAACCGAGCAGAGGTGTTCGGAGAGACTCATCTTTGGAGTGAATAAATAAATGATGTTTTGGGTTGAGACCCTTCTTCAGACTGAAGATTTGACTTCAGAAGATAGTTACCAACCCGAAATATCATCAGCCCATTCCCTCCGCAGATGATGCCTGACCCGCAGAGTTCAGTCAGCATTTTATTTTATGTTGAAATAAGGCTTGCCTTGTTTGAAGAGGATCCCTGCTCATAGCTGATGAAGTACTTTGTGCAGTTCCAGCCACAGCATGAATAGGAAGGATATGATTGCAATGGAGGGGGTGTTGAGGAGATTCGGCAGAAGGTTGCCTGTGACGAAGCCTTTCAGTTGTGAGCAGGATGGGTTTGTTTTCGATGGAGCAGAGAAAGTTCAGAGGGTCCTCATTGAAGTGTACAAAATTATGAGGGATATAGATAGATTGGATACAATAAAATCACTTCATCAGAAGTATCCATAACAAGAGGGCTTAGGTTTAAGATAAGGGGGAGGAGGTATAAAGGGGATTTGCGTAAGAATTATTTTTCTGCTGGGGTAATTGGAATCTGGAAAGCCCTGTCTGAGTGGGTTGTGAAGGTAAGTCCTCTTACGACACTTAAGAAGCACTTGGAATATGATAGCATGGAAGGCTTCTGGAAAATGGGATTAGCACAGACAGGTACTTGATGTCAGAAGGGGCTCTGCGGGTCAAAGGTCCTGTTTCAGTGCAATGTGACTCTGACATTGACCCTGAAGAGCAAACCATCAAAGCAGTGGAAAACATTATGTAAGAAGTTCCAGCGGATTAAATGTTGGCAAAACAGGAAAAGACGGCACTGAAGAGTACAAAGTAAATGAAGACGTTGGCACTGGGGAAGAAAGAGAGTGAGGGATTAAAATAGTCTAAGAAGATGGTTAATGTAAAGTGAAAGGAAAGACAATTAAAAATGAGTTAAACTTCCTGTGCTGCAATTCCCACAGTGTCTGCACTAACACATGGTTGCTGAAGGTAGTAATGAGCTGGGAGGGTCTGGATGGGGGATCGCTGGGAGATGGCTACAGCAAACCGGAACATAAATGGAACAGGAATAATGGTGAGGCGGAATATTAATAGGAATAATGTAGCGGCATTGGCGAATAGGAAGTAGGCCATAAGGAATACTAATATAGAATCCATTTGGAAATCAAACAAAAAACTTCAGATGCCAGAAATCTGAAAATGTTGCAGAAACTCAGCGGGTCAGACGGCACCTGTGGAAAGAGGAACAATTAAAATTCATAGTACAAAACAGAATAGTAACACTACTGACAAAAGAGGGGGGCACAGTGGTGCAGTTGGTAGAGCTGCTGCCTTACGGTGCCAGAAACCTGGGTTTGACCCTGACCATAGGTGCTGTCTGTGTGAAGCTGTCTGATGTACGTGGGACAACTCCCCTTCTCTGCCAGTTCTCCAAAACCCTCAATTCCCTGGTCTTTCAGTGACGTGCAATCACACTGATAAATGGAGCATTTCAATTACTCAGGTACTTGGACAGCAGTGGAAGCCAAGAAGGCAAAAAAATGGTGTCACTGCACTTTAGACAGAACTGCCTGGTTTGAGTAATTAATTGCCTATTGCTTTGTAGAAGGTGTATACCTCTGACATTGCACCAGTGATGGAGGGAATTAATCAAAGTGGCTGCTTTGTTGCAGCCAGAGTCAAACTTCTCGAAAACTGTTGGAGCTGCTGGCATCTGGGCAAGAGTAATGGTGAGGAGGATGGTTGTGGATTGCACAATGATATTGATCAGTTGACAACATGGCAGACGGAATTTAGTCCCGATAATGGGAGCTGATGCACTTTGGGAGGACTAGGAAGAGGAAGGTATTTACCATGAATGGTAGCCTTAGGGAGCATTGAAGAACAGAGGGACCTCGGTGCGTACGTCCAAGGATCCCAGAAGGTGGCAGCACAGGCAGGTAAAGCATTGAGAAAGCATACTAGCCTTCATTAGCCGGAGTATAGGATATAAGAAGTTACGGCATAACTTTACATATTCTGGTTTGCTCAGCACTTCCAAGACTCCAACACATTACAACAGGTATCACCGACAAAGGAACCCATTGTCCATTCAAAGCTGTGGATGTGTGGATTTCCTCCAGGTGCTCCAGTTTCCTCCCATATCCCACAAATGTTACTTCCCCACTGTAACCTGTACTCCAGCTGTGCCTCCAGCAATAGTATGTGAAAGTTAAACCATAATCTTCCTACTTTTATATTCATTAGAAACAAGGAACTGCAGATGCCGGTTAAAAAACAAAAGGCATAAGTAATGCCCCTGTCCCACTTAGGAAACCTGAACGGAAACCTCTGGAGACTTTGCGCCCCACCCAAGGTTTCCGTGCGGTTCCCGGAGGTTGCAGGTGGTTGCCAGAGGTTGCAGGTAGTGGAAGTAGGTAGGGAGACTGACAAAAACCTCCGGGAACCGCACGGAAACCTTGGGTGGGGCGCAAAGTCTCCAGAGGTTTCCGTTCAGGTTTCCTAAGCGGGGCAGGCAGCATCCCTGAAGAACATGGATAGGTAATGTTTCGGGTTGACCCTTCTTCAGACTGGAATATGTGCCTGGCTACCACAAGGTAAGTATCCCACACATGTCTTTATCACCTTATTTACTCACAATGTCATCTTTAGGGATCTGGGATTTATACACCAAGGACCCTCTGCTCCTTAATTCTCCCTCGGGCTCGACCATTCATTGTTTCAGACCATCCTTGCTAGTCCTCCCAAAGTACATTACCTCACTCTTAGCAAGATTGAATTCCATCAGCTTATTTTCCAACTGATCAATATCGTCCAGGGGACTTAGATTATCCTCCTCACTATAAATGATACCATCAATGTTCATATCCCCTGTAACACTAAGGGTCCCAGCATTGATTTATGCCCTACACCATTACTCATACACTTCCAATCAGAAAACAAACTCGCCACCATAACCCCTTCCTATTACAACACCACTTTTGAATTATATTTGCCTTGGATCCTGTGTGCTCTGTCTTTAGGACCAATTTCCCATGAAGCACCTTGTAAATTGTCCCCAGTGTGTAGGATAGTGCAGGGGCGGAAAACCCGTGGGGGCCAGAGGGGACACGTCCCCCCCCCCCATGTTTTGAGAGGTGGGGGACATCCCCCCCAAGTTTTTGTGATCCCGATTTTAAAATCTCTGTTTTTAGCGCTGGATTGAGCCTCCGAAGCCTCGCGAGTGTGTGTGAGTGTGCGCTAAAAAATTGTGTGTCCCCGTCCCCTCCATGTTTTGATAGCGAGTTCCGCTCTTGGGATAGTGCTAGTGTATAAGGATCGCTGCTCGACATGGACTCAATGGGCCGAAGGGCCTGTTTCCGCACTATATCTCTAAACTAAACTAAATTAAACTAAACTAAACTAAACTAAACTAAGCTAAAATAGAATAAACTAGAGTATGTATATGACAATAAACTGAAACATAAATATGAACCTAAACCTCCTCCCTCATACCTATGCCCACGTGTCTTGGATTTTCCAACCATAGGCAAACATTTTTAACTATTGTTTCCAGTTTGCCTCTTTCTATCTACCCTGTGAACCCACCTCAGTTTTGTCAGCTTTTGTCAGGTTACCAGTTAGTGTTCTTCACTTATGGGGAAATAAATCCAGCCAGTCCGCCCGCCCTCTCCTCGTAACTGAAGTGATACCTCTGAGGCCAAATCATGGTGAAACCCAACTGCACTCTCTCCACCACAAATACACCCTTCCTTAATATTAGAATAGTATCAGTTTCCACTAGCCTGTTCCAGGTATGTGGCCATATGAGAGAGAGCAGGTTGTGTGGAGATTCTTGGATTGAAAGGAAAGCTCTCTCTAACTGTCTGGATTTTGTTTTACCTCAAAATAAATGTATTCAATTATTAACAATAATAACATTTACAAAACAAACATTAAGTGCACCCATCACAAATAATCTTAATACTAAGTATGAAATAACAATATGGCAATATTGATCCATGATATAGTTTAGTTTAGTTTAGTTTAGTTTAGTTTAGAGATGCAGCACATTAACACTACCCTACACACACTAGGGACAATTTTTACATTTACCAAGCCAATTTATCAACAAACCTGTACGTCTTTGGCGTGTGGGAGGAAACCGAAGATCTCGGAGAAAATCCAGGCAGGTCACGGGGAGAATGTACTAACTCCGTACAGACAGCACTAGTAGTCAGGATCGAACCCGGGTCTCCAGCGTTGCAAGCACTGTACGGCAGCAACTCTACTGCTGCCCCTGTGGTGCCCAGTGGTCTCGGTAATAGCCCTTGGTGCCCGTGGACACCGCGTGTTCCTTTCCGAGGGACACCCTGGCATGGATGCAACCTCGGACAAGGGGCAGGCAGCCGGCTCTGGCGGAGCCTCTGACTGTCTGGATGTGGTCGATGGGCTGAATGCCCCGTGCTGTGTCATAATGAAAGAACTGAAATAATCAAAGACAAAGCTCCCCTTTCACTGTGGGAAAAGATGTTTAGGGAAGTTGGTTCCCACAAAGTTCAATGTTGACAGCACAATGCTGCTTCACAATTTACGTTGATAGTCACATCTTGTAATTAAGAAAACAATATCTAAATGTATGAATGACACCAAGTTGGAAACGACTACAGAGAATTGACAGAGAACACAGGTACATTTTCAGAACGGGCGGATAATTGACAAATTAAGTTCAACACAGATGAATGTGAGTTATTAGTTCATTTTGCTGGGAATAGTGGGACGTTATGTGGAGTGGGTGATCAGAGAGATCTCAGTGTAGAAATACACTAGTCACTAAAAGTTGTGCCATGGGTTAGCAAGGCACTAAAATATCAACCCAAGCACAAAGGTTTATTTCTAAAGTGATTGAGAAGTTATCAATATGAAGCCATCAGTACGAAACAGTCACCATGATATCTAACAGTAGACAACGCATTGTGGAACTCACTACTACAGGGACTAGTTAAAGTAAATAGCATAGTACATTTCAGGCTAGACTAGACAAGACATATGGAAGATGGTATCTTCAATATGTCTTCTGACATCTTTTTTTCTGTCAAAATGATTTCTGGATGGTTGGAGATGGATATCAGGGGAATATGTTGGAATGCAGCACGGAAACAAACTGCCAGCAAGTTTCAGCCCACCACGTCAGCACTGACCATCAATCACCTCCTCACAGTAATCCTGCACAACTCCAATTTTAATCTCCCCGCATTTTCAACAACTCCCACTACCCCTCCCCCCAGATTCTACCCCTCACCAAAGCACTAGGAGTAATTTACAGGGTCCTCCCGACTTTGCGATGTGGGATGAAACTGGAGCATCTTGAGACAAAGAGAATGTGTAGATGTCATACAGACAGCGTCAAAGGTCAGAATCAAACCCAGGCCACTGGAAGGTAAAGCATCAGCTGTACTAGCTGTGCCTCTCCTTTGTGTGATCCATTGCATTGCCGGGACTCCATTGCCTAAACATTGAACAACTCAGTTCCTTCAGGGTTCCAACAGACCCTTGTTAATGTCATGGTCAGGGGAAACCCCGGAAACGGAGTCCATTCTTCACATCCCACTAGAGGTGGGTGCGTGATCTGAGCGTCTCCTTTGTCTTTGTAAACTACCATCTGGCACCATCATGCTCCTTCCAAGCTATTTGCCGACATTTTGATAACTGACCAATTCCCTGGGATTGCACTATCTTCAAGCTTATAAATGAGCACAGGTCTCTCGAGCGAGGTGTTGGAGAGTAATCAGTACTCCAGGGACCACCACACACCACTGAGTCAACACCTTCAATAAAGGAAGAGGGGTGTAAATTTGCAGAGAAGTAGTGACGCGCGGGAGAAAAATAGCACAAATCACCTTGTCGCCTTCAATGAAGGTAAAGACCGTCGTGATGTACATAACCGACAGAATATTAATCCATTGTACTTCTGATTCTGAAGAATTTCATTTTGCTGCTTTATCTGGAGATTAAAACATAATAGACAGTGTAAAATAATGACAACACAGGTTTGCACATTGCATTTGCCTGTGACATAATCAACACGACCCTGACTGTGGATTGCCAGACAATGTAGTAATGTACTGAAGCGTTGCTCTCACTCTAATCCGCAATGCATTAACCCAGGTCAGTCACATTTTAGATTACTGAAGTGGAAGTGCTTTTTTAGAGTTGACATTTCTCTAGTAGCTATTCTAGGGGCAGATCAAAAAGAACCTACCGTAATAAATGATCTGTGGCCCAAGTTTGACCTTAGATGGAAGAGCTCTATATTTCTATGCACTGATAACAAAGCGCCTAAAAATTTGAACACATGATGTGCAAATTATAAATGACAGAAAGTTCACTGAAGTATGCTTCAAGATCTCTAAACATGATTATTGCAATTAAATATCATTGTGAAGCATCAAAGCTAATTGTAATACATAATTCTGGCGTTGAATAATCTAAAAATCATTTTTCATTAATTATAACTTGTGAATGTAATTGGTTAATGTAAAAGATGAGCAGAGTGATTTTGAGATGCAATTATGTCGCATGCACTCATTGGGTTGCAGGCAGTAAATTTGCACTGCCAGCTGTATGGAGTTCTGTTGCTTCCAGTAGCACTCCATTTGTTGCACAGAAGCAGAAACTGAGTGCTGTATCTGATCCAGCCAGCCTGCGTTCCTCTATAGGAGCATTCTTGTCGAAGCCTCTATATTGCATTTCACTTATTGTTACTCATTGAGGAAGCGCTGGTTTAGTAGGCAGTGTTCAGAGTTGTTCCTGGACAATTGTTTCTTCACATTTCACATCTATCGGGTTACTAAGCGAACCAGCCTTAACCCGAGTGAGAATTTTACTGCTTTTCTCCGTTTCCAATGATACTCAAAGAAGTAACCGCTCTTTCCAAAATGCTCCCCATTGAATCAAGCTCCACTTCAATCCCAGTACTGGGGCCAAGGAAAGAGCGTTCACGTCGCGGCCCTGTTTCAACCAATCTTTCCACCACCACGCACAAGAAGCACAAGAAGCGCAAGACAGACACCATTGTGCAGATGCCGAGAAGTGTGTTCAGCTCTGGCTGAACAACTTCTAATCTTGTGTGTGGACTCGATAAGAAGAAGAGGAATCCCAGTACTATAAAGATGCCATAGCACTGGGGAGGGTGCAGAGGAGATTCACCAGGATGTTTCTTGGGATGAAGAGTTTAAGTTATGTGGAGTGACTGGAGAGGCTAGGTCTGTTTTCACTTGAGAGGATGGAGGTTAAGAGGGGATATGAAGAGGTTAAATTATGAGGATAGGCTATAGGAATTTCTACATTGTGTCTCTAAACTAAGCTAAATAATGTGAATTTTTATTTAAACGGCAAATTTAGAAAACTGCAAACCCGCACACCATTTTGGATGTAGGAGGAAACCCTAATGCACGCAAGAAAATTCTCTCGGTCACAGAGAGTACATGTAAATACAAGAATGTAGCATGTAATAATGTATAACAAAGACCCACAAATACTGGTTTACTAAAGAAGAATACAAAGTGCTGGAGTAGCTGAACGAGTCAGACAGTATGTCGGGAGAACATGGGGTCAGACAGCATCCCTGGAGAACTTGGATAGGTGACGTTTCGGGTCAGGACCCTTCTTCAGACTGAAGAGGGCTCTAACTCGAAACATCGCCTATCCATGTTCTCCAGAGATACTACCTGCCCACTGAGTTACTCCAGCAATTTGTGTCTTTTTTGGAGATTAATATCAACGTTTTGTTGTTGTATTCGGCTATTGAGTATTATATAGCAGAAATCTATAAGTGGAATCAATATAGAAACTATTGAGAAACCGAGTGAGGTGCTCAAGGAGAAAATGCCTTGTTCCTTGATGAACTTGGAAGGCTAGGAAACAGCAATGCAACTCACAGGTGTGTCTGATACAGAGGATGGGAGGTTGTCTGTAATTTGACATTTTAATTTTAGGTGCTCACTAATATGTGCAAATGTGCATCTACAAGAAAGAGAGAGAGAGAAAGAACTAATGAGTAACACCACTATCTGTGCAGAATATATGAATTTTGGTTTAAGATTTTCAGTTTGTAGAATATTTTTGATGGTGAACACAGCACCTGCGATCAGTGAAGTTCTCGACATGGTTGGCTGTGTCCATCCCTGCACTTTAGAGAGAAACAGACGAGTGAGAATTAGCAGTGAAGTAGATTCTCCGGGGGAAAGTAAAAACGGTAGAAGTTTTCTTTTAAGAATATTATCTGCTTCAACAAGTTCCTTTTAACATTGTGTTCAGGAGCAAGTTAATACCCTCGTCCCAGTTACTAGTGATTGATAATTGTTCGTGATTAGTTTCAGTAAGTATTGGAAACAAATTAGCAGGAACAATAGCTGAAACAAAAAGAAAGCAAGGATGGGAATTGGATGGATGGTTTGGTTCAGGTACAAAGAATCAGTTTAAATGGATAATATTTCCGTCCTAATCCTGGATAACTGTAATCTACTTAATTAAATCCCACGATATTTATATATTTTTTTTGAGCTGATGTGTTTGAAGTGAAGCCAGATTGGTTTTGCAAGCGACACCTCATCACTGTCACTGATCTGATCTGGAAGTTGGGAATTAAATCACAACTCAATCAGGCCATTGAGCTGCTGAATCATCTGCACTGTGCCTTCAGAATGGCAGCAATGAATTAGCACAGCTCCCACACAATGACATTTTCAGAGTCTGCCTAAATATATGAGCAAATAATAATTTCGAGGAGAGCTTTTTTGATAAAATGTAGATTTTCCCTTACATATAAAACAATAATGTATTATCCTACATTTCACAGATCTAATTTGGAACAAATGGCATGCTATAAATTATTTCTTGTTTAATAACATTAATGTGAGTTAACTCTGTAGCAGCATGGAAACATTGTTCTGTGGCTACACTGAACATAAGACAATGAACTTCAGGTACAAGTGTTCAGTGTGCCAAGACTAGTATTGTACACATTGGGGCATTAGCTTGTCACAATGCTTCTCAAGGAAAATTGGAAGCATTTCTAATTGAGATTTAGGGTCCCACCACCACCCCCTCCTTAACGCTCTCCCCCCCATTCCCTACAACTCCCCCCACCCCACCCTCCTCCCCAGGGTCGATTGCATTTGTATTATTAAGCGCCTTGAGTATTCTAGAAAGGTGCTATATAAATCCCATCCATTATTATTTATTATTATTATTATTCTGAGCGTCAGACGGCTAAGGATGCTCAATAACAGTGTTTAAGAAGGAACTGCAGATGCTGGAAAATCGAAGGTACACAAAATATCTACGGAGCGAAGGAAATAGGCAACGTTTCGGGACGAAACGTTGCCTATTTCCTTCACTCCATAGATGCTGCTGCACCCGCTGAGTTTCTCCAGCATTTTTGTGTACCCTCAATCACAGTGTTCATTCGGCACAGAGACCAGTTCACTGCTGGGTATTAAGGCAATCAAGGGATTATTGTGAACACTCAGGGAAATGATGCTTAGATGGAGGAGCAGCCATGATCTTGAAGAATGATGGGTCAGGTTGAAGGTGAAATAACCAATCCCTGCTTCCATTGCTTTGTTCTTACTTGGTCTTTGTTGGAACAATTACGATAAAACTTAAATTTCCAAGTAAACATAGTTTCACTTGTCAAACTTTGTCCTGCCTCTCCTCACTTCCAGTTTTCTACCCTCCCCTCCACAATCAGTCCGAAGAAGGGCCCCGATCCGAAACATCGCCTCTCTATGCTCCCCAGGGATGCTGTCTGACCCGCTGAGTTACTTCAGCATTCAGCATGTGCCTTTCTTTGTAAACCAGCATCTGCAGTTCCTAGTATCTAAACATAAATTTCTATTTCCATTACAAAACATGAAACTAATAATGGGAACAAAAGAATGAATACGTTTGAAATTTTGCATGAGTATAATCATAATCATACTCATACATTATTAGCCATGTTTTGCAGCATACGAGGAATATTGACATCAAAATAATGGTAGGGTCCTATGATCCTTTTACTCATAGAGAAATAGAGTTGTACAGGCTCTTCGGCCCACCCTGTGTATGTTGACTATCATGCCTATATGTACTAATCCCACTTGCCTACATTAATTCCATACTCCTCTCATAGAGTCATAGAGTCATACAGCTGGAAACAGGTTCTTCGGCCCAACTTGCCTACACCGGCCAACATGTCCCGCTACACTAGTCCCACCTGCCTGCGTTTGGCTCATATCCCTTCAAACCTGTCGTATCCATGTATGTGACTAACTGTTTCTTAAACATTGCGATAGTCTCTGCCCCAATTACCTCATCTGGCAGCTTGTTCCATACACCCACCACTCTCTGTGCCACAAAGATGTTTTGAAGTGATAATGTTGCACAGAACACTCAGCAGAGAGTGATTTCTCTGGGAATCAATGCAAGAGCAGAGAAACACCAGTGCTGATCTGTATTGATCACCGAGGGTGGGAAGCGGCTTGGTCCGTGTCTGAATTGTGCTTGAATACACTCTGCCTTCTGACCTCCACCAGTGAGCAGGCAGGAATTAATCCATGAACGTTTTAGCAGACAACAGCACAAGTCTTGAGAAATTACACTTGTCAGTTTCTGTAGTGAAGCTTCTCAACATGACATAGTAAATGAAGGAGAAGGAAAAGATGCTGATTTTCAATTACTCAGAACACGACCTTTTACAATCTGCAGAGCACGCGAGAAATCAAACCAATGTCATATCACATACTAACTAACCCAATTGGACAATCCAATTAGTTAGATATTTTAAGTGAAAATTGCAGTTGTTAAATTCAGAACACTTCTCCGTTGAATTTTGCTGCAAGGCTTCTAGTCTTTCCATCTTGGCAGCCCAGAGAGAGTGGATGAATATCATGTGAAACAATCAAGGCAGAGAGGATTCAATCCATGGAGGCAGAAGTGACTGCAAATTCTGGACTCTTGAGCAAGGAAACAGTGGCATGGTGGCGCAGCGGTAGAGTTGGTGATTTTACTGGGGGCTGGTATTTGTCCTGACTACAGGTGCTGGCTGTACAGGGTATGTACGTTCTCCCCGTGATGTTCGTGTACATGTTTGTAGGCTAGTTGGCTTGGTATAATTGTACATTGTCCCTCGTGTGCGTAGGATAGTGTAAAGGGTCTGTCCCACGAGCATGCGACTGCATGCGGCAAGCGCGACCTAACGTGGTCACTTGAGCCGTACGGCCTCGCGGGGCCAGTCCCACTTCGATCGCCGGAGCTGTATGGAGTTGTGCGGAGCTGGTCCCGACATCGCGCGGGGCTCCGAAAAACTGACACTGTCCAAAAATTCCGCGCGGCAACGGCCTGCCGGCCCGCAGCTGCATTGAGGCCGTACGCACCGCCTCGACGGGCGTGCGCAGCGTCTCGACGCCGTACACAGTGTCTTGACGCCGTACACAGCGTCTTGACGCCGTACGTCACGCGCGAACTTCCCGCGGACTTCGCTCGAACTTCACGTCAACTCGCACGGGATCACTCGACCACCGCGCGGCCCCCGCTTCCAGTTTGGTCGCGCTTGCCGCATGCAGTCGCGTGCTCGTGGGACAGGCCCGTTAGTCTTCAGGGTTGCTGGTTGACTCGCTGGGCTGAAGAGCCTGCTTCCACGCTGTATCTCTAATTTAAACTAAAATCAATATTTCATTTTTCTGTTTTGGTACATACGATAGTAAACACTCTTGACTCTTGACTAGTTTACTTTAGTTTAGTTTAGAGATACAGTGCGGAAACAATCCTTTCGCACTGACCAGCGATCCCAGCACATAAACACGCTCCGTACAGACATTAACATCCTACACATACTAGGGACAATTTACACTTATTCCAAGCCAATAAGCCAACAAACCTGTACGTTGTTGGCATGTGGGAGGAAACTGAAGATCTTGGAGAAAGCCCACGCAGTCACGGGGAGAACGTATAAACTCTGTACAGACAGCACCTGTAGTCGGGATCGAACCCGGAACTTCGGTGTTGTAAGGCAGCAACTCTAACGCTGCGCTACTGTGCCACCGCGTGAACAGAACTGCACCAGTGTCGACACAAATTACTGCAGTTACTGCTTCACCAACATGCACTGCACATGGCGCATCAGCCTTTTCATTAGTTGCATTATACCTTCTGTGCTCTTACATTCTCTAACCTGGTAAATGACGGTATCTCATGTGGCTTCTTAATCACCCGAGTTGCATGCAGCCTTTAGGGATACATGGACACGAGCACCAATGTCCTCCGATTACCCTGAACCTTACTGATCTTTCTAAATGATGATATGATACTGTATTTTTCAGGATTAAATTCCACCATTGCTCTGCTCACCCTATCAATCCATCAGTATTCTTCTGTAGCTGAATGTTATCCTCTTCACTGTCAACAACACCACCCACTCTCTTCTCCTCTGTGCACTTTACTAATCTGTCATCTCTGCACTTACTTTCATAACCCCTGCCTTCACATCTAGATTGTCAGTACATATAGCCAACAGCTTGGCTTCCCAGTAGTTGGTTATATGTACAGCAATCCCTGTAGTCACGGTCACAGTGGCACAGCGGTAGAGTTGCTGCCTTACAGCGAATGCAGCACCGGAGACTCGGGTTTGATCCCGACTACGGGCGCTGTCTGTACGGAGTGTGGGTTTTCTCCGAGATCTTCGGTTTCCTCCGACAATCCAAAGACATACAGGTTTGTAGGTTGCTCAAGAAGGAACTACAGATGCTGGAAGATCGAAGGTACACAAAAATGCTGGAGAAACTCAGCGGGTGCAGCAGGAACTATGGAGCGAAGGAAATGGGTGACGTTTCGGGCCGAAACCCTTCTTCAGACTGATGGGGGGTGGGGGGGAGAAGGAAGAAAAAAGGGAGGAGGAGGAGCCCGAGGGTGGGGGGATGGGAGGAGACAGCTCGAGGGTTAAGGAAGGGGAGGAGACAGCAAGGGCTAGCAAAATTGGGAGAATTCAATGTTCATGCCATCCGGACGCAAGCAACCCAGGCGGAATATGAGGTGCTGTTCCTCCAATTTCCGGTGTTGCTCACTCTGGCAATGGAGGAGACCCAGGACAGAGAGGTCGGATTGGGAATGGGAGGGGGAGTTGAAGTGCTGAGCCACCGGGAGTTCAGGTAGGTTATTGCGGACTGAGCGGAAGTGTTCGGCGAAACGATCGCCCAACCTCCGCTTAGTCTCACCGATGTAAATCAGCTGACATCTAGAGCAGCGGATGCAATAGATGAGGTTGGAGGAGATACAGGTGAACCTTTGTCGCACCTGGAACGACTGCTTGGGTCCTTGAATGGAGTCGAGGGGGGAGGTGAAGGGACAGGTGTTGCATTTCTTGCGGTTGCAACGGAAAGTGCCCGGGGAGGGGGTGGTAAGGGAGGGAAGGGAAGAATTGACGAGGGAGTTGCGGAGGGAGCAGTCTTTGCGGAAGGCAGACATGGGGGGAGATGGGAAGATGTGGCGAGGTGTGGGGTCACGTTGGAGGTGGCGGAAATGGCGGAGGATTATTTGTTGTATTTGCCGGCTGGTGGGGTGAAAGGTGAGGACTAGGGGGACTCTGCCCTTGTTGCGAGTGCGGGGATGGGGAGAGAGAGCAGTGTTGCGGGGTATGGAAGAGACCCTGGTGCGAGCCTCATCTATGGTGGAGGAGGGGAATCCCCGTTCCCTGAAGAGCGAGGATATTTCCGATGCCCTGGTGTGGAAAGTTGTAGGTTTGGAAGGTTTGTAGGTTAATTGGCTTGGTGTACCTAAAATTGTCCCTAGGATAGTGTTAATGTGCGGGAATCACTGGTCGGTGCGGACCTCATGGGCTGAAGGGCCTGTTTCTGCGCTGTATCTCTAAACAAAACTAAACTAAACTAAACTAAACAACATGGGCCTTCACCATCAAGACTGGCACGGTGGTGTAGCAGTAGAACTACTGCTTTACAGCGCCAGAGACCCAGGTACGATCCTGACTACAGGTGCTTGATTGTTAAGAGTTTGTACTTTCTCCCCGTGACCTGCATGGGTTTTCTCCGAGATTTTCGGTTTCCTCCCACACTCCAGAGTTTGTAGGTGAATTGGCATGTTAAAATTGTAAAGTGTCCCTAGTTTGTGTAGGGTAATGCCAGTGTATGAGGATCGCTGGTGGGCACTGTCTCGGTGGGCCAAAGTGCCTGTTTCCGCACGGCATCTCGAAACCAAACTAAACTAAACTAAACCTGTTAAAGTGAACACTCAACAGATACTTTCCCCTGAGATGTCATGCTTCAGAGTGTTACAATATGAAACAGTGGATCTCAATGGAATATAAAAGGTTAATTCTGTGGGGGCTTTGGAAGATTTGGGGAATTGCAAAAGAAGATTAATGTGGAAGAAAGTGCAGAAAATACAAAAACACCAAAAACTTTCTCCAAGATGAGTAACTTCTGGATAGGAAGAATCCTGTTCTTTTTAATTCATCAAGATGTGATTGTTACTGGTTAAGTCTGCATCTTGAATTCCCTGGGAAGTTAGTGATGCAATTAAGTAATTCAGAAGACCACTGCAAGCAAAGGTAGAAGTCAGCCATGATTACATATGATTGTTGACGAGTTTGGTGTCAGATATAATCCATAGCAGGCAGGCACTGGAGAATAAATATATCAGTTGGGCATTTCTAATCTGGCAGCTTCGTGATCACTGTGACTGGTATTTTTTTAAATCTTCATGTGGCATTTAAAATGAACTCAAATTCTCAAACTGCCGCAATGGTCTTATGTTACTCAAGGCCTCTGAATTATTAGCCAGGATGTCTTCAATGCCATGAGCTGGAGCGAAAGCTAAAGGTCAATTAGTAACTTCTGTAACATCATCACTATCTAAAGCCAGGAGATAAAATATTACTCCCATGGATGAAACAAACTGAGGGTGAAAATGAAGTCAGATGACTTGGAATTATTAAATCAGCAACAACTATTGAATTCCATAGGCTTGTATTGCACAAATAATTGGATGGATTTGCTGGGACATTAAACAGATAAATAATTTCCCGTATACAGGATGTGTGCATTGACTCGAATTATTGCCACAACACCCTTAAAGAGAGTTAAGGGCCTGTCCCACTTTCACGAGGTAATTCACGAATTCTCCCGAGTTTTCCCCTTGATTCAAACTCGCAGAATGTTCATAACGAGTCCGTAGGAGTTCGTAGGAATATCGTAGCGGCTCGTTATGCTAGCCGTAGGTACTCGTGGCATCAGGTAAGTCGGGACGTTTTTTCCAGCCCGATAAAAAATGTCCGCGAGTAAAAAAATGGTCGGGATGAAAGAAATTGCAACTTTTTACTCGTAAGGGGGGCATCAAAATAGTTGTGGGAATTCGTAGACATACTCGTAGGAGTTTGTGAACATAGTCGTGGAAGGTCGCAGGAGTTCGTAGATTACCACGATGTTGATTTTTTTTTTTAGGTCCTTTAAACTCGGCAGAGGATTTGAATTAAGTCGTGAAAGTGGGACAGGCCCTTTAAAAGTAAAAGGATTCCAAGTTAATACTGTCACAGTAACATGGACTGCAGCATTAGTTTAAATTGCAGTTCTTAAATTAAGGTTGCAGTTTCTAATAATTGTGTGAGAGGTTACCGGCGAATGTATCCGAGGCAAAGCAAATGTGCAGAGATAATGGATGAATAAATAAAATAATAATTTTAAGAATTAAACGGGGGTTAGAAGGATTAATATGCCTCCAGGGAGTAAGTATGAGAACTGCAGTGGGTTGAATTAGTATTCAATATACTAAGCAATGGAAAATCAAAATGGGACAGGACTGGCTTCATTGAAGAAAAAAAATGTACAGGGCTAATTGTTACGGCAAATACATTAAGGTGCGGGTAGAAAGCTTTGTTTAGCAGCATAAATTTCATTGGCTGTATAAAAGCTTTCCTTAAAATGATTGATATATCAGTCACGATATTCAATTAATCACCGTTTAATTGTTCTCCATTATTCATGACTAGTTGCGGCAGGTGTGTAGGTTCATTCTGATTCATTTGTTGTTAGACCACATATTGTTACATCCTTTGCACACATGTAGTCCTGTTTTATAGTTTCGTCATATTGTTAACTCATCTTCAGTAAGCTTGAGGATGACAGAACTGGAGGATGCTCTGTAGTGACGGCAACACCATAGGTTAAGGGCAAATGACCTGATTCTTGGCAGCAGAGAACAGTCATACCCCATTCGATGGGGTATTCTGATTTGGTCAATGGTCAGGCACAGGGGAGTGGAACAGAAAGTAGTAAATCAGGGGAAGAGACCAGGTAGAGCTAACTAAAACAACACTTGGTTGCTGACCCCATTTGAATAGCTTTCCCTCGAGGCAACCATTTAAATGGGTTTAGTAACCAACTGCAGTGATGATGAGAGACACAACGGTGAAGTGAATTAACACTGAAATCTGCTGCAAAGTGCAAAAATCCAGAAGACTGTGTTGCCTCCAAAGCACCAGAGTTTAGGATTCAAAAGGAGGACCAATAGATAATGAGTGGGTGTGAGGAGAAGGTTTACTCTGTGGAGTATGATGAAGATTTGGTTATCACACCTTGTGGGATATGGAAACATATGATTGCTAAGTTGCTAAATTTGATGATGACATAGATATAAGGAGGCTGGAGAAGGATGTTAACAGGTTGTGAGTGGGCAAAGATTTGGCAAATGGTGTATGATGTGGGGGAAATTGTTGCAGTTGTATAAATCATTCATTGGACTGCATTTAGGATACTGAGTACAAATTTGGTCGCAGGAAAGATGGGGTAGCTAGAGAGAGATTGAAAGTGTAGAAGAGATTCACCAGAATGCTGCATGGAATGGACAGCTGTAGTTTTAAGGAGCGATTGAATAGGCTGGGCGTATTTTCAGTGGGATATATAAAGCTGAGGGGTGACCTTATAAAGGTTTCGAGGTAATGAGGGGCATAGAAAAGATAAATAGTCAGAATCTATTTCCCAGGACGTGGGAGTCTAGAAATAGAGGGCAGATATTTTGAGGCGAAATTTAAATGTGAGCTGAGGGGTATTTTTTCCATAACTCATGCACTCCTCCACACTAAAACTTTCCACTGTTTCGTGATCTGATAAAAACTTCTATCTGGTCCACTGTTTGGATTTGAATTTGGAAGGGAATGTTGTCCAGTCTCTGGGGGGCTCAGCAATGACCAGAAGAGGATCAGGGTACGGTAATCTTATGGTGATTACAGAAATGAAAATGGACGAGAACCATTTGGCCCTTTAGGCCTGTACTACCGTTCAAAGAGATTGTGTCTTGTCATATGTCCACATTCTACACTCAGTTCCCTGACCGATGAATGCCAAAGTGCCATGGCCTTATTTACCTGTGATGCCACTTACAGGGAACCATACTTGTAGTCCTCGATCCCTCTGCTCTACAACACTCCCCCAGCCCCTACTGCCCTGGTTTCACTTCCCAAAATGTACTTATTGGAGTTAAACTCTATTAGCCGTACCTCTGCCCACTTGCCCAGCTGATCAAGATCCTGCTGTAATTACTGCTAACCATTTTTCACTGTCTATGATGCCACCTATTTTACTGTCGGCAAACGTAACTAATCATGCCTTGTACATCCTCATCCAAATCAAACCGCAACAGCAATGGGTCCACCACTGATCCCCAAGGCACACCACTGGTCATAGGACACACTTAAATACAAGATTTTAAAAACATGGATGGGTGACTTTTCAGGTTGGTCGAGACCCTGAAGAAGAGTCCCGACCCAAAACATCACCTGTCCATGTTTTCCAGGGATGCTGCCTGACCTGCTGAGTTCTACCAGCATTCCCTTGGTAAACTGGCATCTGCAGTTCCTTGTTTCTACATCTTCTTTCCCTCCTCCTCGCACCTCACAATCCATTGCTCACCTATTTGTCATCTGCAAACTTGGACTTGTTATATTTAGTTCCTTCAACCAAATCATCGATACATGCATTTGCGATTAGCTGGGCTCCATGCATCGACCCCTGCACCATCCCACTGACATTCGAAACAAGGCCCACTGATTCCGCCTCACTGTTTGATTTTTGTCAACCATTTCTCAATCCATGCCACTGTACTATCCCTCATCCCACTCACTGTAGGTTGGTACACCGACTCTTATATAGGGCTTCGACAAAAGCCTTCAGTAAGTCTAAAAGCCACTGTTTCTCCCTTATCTATTCCACTGGTTACTTCCATTAAAAAACAACGGATTTGTTAAGCCTGGTTTCCTTTTCATGAACTCATGCATAATGCTTTCCACCTATTCTGTTATTACATCTACTTTAATAGATTTTAACATTTACTCCGCTCCTGATATTAATCTAACTGATCTGTCATTTCCATAATTTTGCTCCCTCATTTTTCTTAATTCGTCTGCTCCATTTGTCACCTTCAATCCTTTGGAACTGCTCCAGATTCGAAACAATTTTGGAAGATGATGACCAATGCATTCACTATTTCTGGGGCCACATCCTTTACTACTCTGAGATGTAGACTATCAGGCCCAAGGGATTTGTCAGCCTTTAGCTCCATTAGCCTCTGTCACCTTTTCTTCACTAATGCTGATTGCCATCAGTTTCCACCCCCTCACTGGAACGCTGATGCACCAACATATCTGTGTATAGTTTAGTTTAGTTTAGAGATATACCGTGGAAACAGGCCCTTCGACCCATTGAGTCCACACCGACCAGCGATCCCCCGTACATTAGTTCTATCATACATTCTAGGGACAATTTACACTTTGCAGAACCCAATTCAACTGCAAATCTGAACGGCAAGAATATGGGAGGAAACTGGAGCAGCCAGAGAAAACCAACACGGTCACAGGAAGAACGTGCAAACTCCACACAGACAGCACCTGTTGTCAGGATGGAACCTGTGTCTCCAACGCTGTAAGGCAGCAACTCTACCGCTGCGTCACTGATCGTATGCCTCATTGTCACCTTCCCCTCAGCCATCAATGAACCATTGAACTTTTCCTTGGTCATCGTCTGCTTTGATCTGTCCTTTTCACACCTTACATTCTTTTTGTACCCTTCAAAATCTCTGGTTTCTCTCTTCCCTGATTCTCAGTCTGAAGAAGGGTCTAGTCCCTAAACATCACCCATTCCTTCTCTCCAGAGATGTTGCCTGTCCTGCTGAGTTGCTAAAGCATTTTGTGTCTGTCTCTTGTTGAGTTTAGCTTATTATTGTCACATGTACTGAGATATAGTGAAATATTGTTGTTGTGTGCTATAATAATAATAATAATAATAATAATAATAATAATAATAATAATAATAATAATAATAATAATAATAATAATAATAATAATAATAATAATAATAATATATTTTATTGTCCTTGACATCAGTGCAACGACATTTAGTATGCAACTTCCAACCGATGTCAAAAAAATAAAATAAATAAATAAGCTGTGTGACGTGACCATCTGAGGGAGACAGTCCAGGGGGTGTGGGGGGCACTCAGCAGGGCCGGTTCAGAGCCGCTATAACTCTGGGAATAAAGGTGTTTCTAAGTCTGGAGGTTCGGGCGTAGAAGGCCTTGTGACATCTGCCGGAGGGAAGTAGTTCGAACAGTCCGTTACAAGGGTGTGAGGAGTCTTTATGGATGCTGACGGCCTTCTTGAGGCACCGTGTGTGGTAGATGCCCTCCAAGGCTGGTAGCTGTGTCCCAATAATCCTCTGCGCTCTGTGGACGACGCGCTGAAGAGCTCTCCTCTCCGCCTCCGTGCAGCTGAGATACCACACAGAGATGCCATACGTTAATATGCTCTCTGTGGTGCAGCGGTAGAAGGTTGTCAGCAGCTGTTGGGGCAGACCAGTCTTTTTTAATGTCCTCAAGAAGAACAGTCGTTGCTGTGCCTTCTTGACCAGCGCAGCAGTGTTGGTGGACCATGTGAGGTCCTCTGAAATGTGAGTGCCCAGAAACTTAAAGCTGGACACTCTCTCCACACTTTCCCCGTAAATGGAGATTGGGGCGTATTCTCCATTATGGGACCTCCTGAAGTCAATAATCAGCTCCTTGGTCTTGGAGGTGTTTAGTGACAAGTTGTTACGCGCGCACCAGTCCGCCAGGTTCTGCACCTCCGCTCTGTATTTTGTTTCTTCACCGTTGGTGATCAGCCCAATCAATGTTGTGTCATCTGCAAACTTCACGATGGTGTTGGTGTCGAATGCAGGGACACAGTCGTGAGTGAAGAGGGAGTAGAGCATGGGGCTTAGTACACAGCCCTGTGGTGTGCCGGTGCTCAGGGTGATAGTGGAGGACGTGTGCGAGCCCAGTCTCACTGCCTGCGGTCGCTCCGTCAGAAAGTTCAGGATCCAATCGCATATCGGCGAGCTGAGGCCTAGCTGGTGGAGTTTGGTGGTGAGCTTGGTGGGGATGACCGTATTGAATGCAAAGCTATAGTCAATGAAGAGCATCCTCACGTACGTGCCCTGTCTATCCAGGTGAGTCAGGACAGTGTGAAGAGCCAGAGAGATGGCATCCTCTGTTGATCTGTTTGCCCTGTATGCAAATTGATGAGAGTCCAGTGAGGCAGGGATGCTGGATTTGATGAGGGAGAGGACCAGTCTTTCGAAGCACTTAATTGGGATTGGAGTTAGGGCAACTGGGCGGTAGTCGTTCAGGTTGGTGACTATCCAGTCAAAGAAAAGACTATACATGATTACAATCAAGCTGACCACATTGTACAGATAATGGATAAAGGGTGCAACATTTCGTACAAGATAAAGTCTGATTTAAGATAGTTGAAAGGTTTCCAAGGAGGTAGATGAGAAAACAGCACCGCACTCTAGAGGGTGAGAGGACGGTTCAGTTGCCTGATAACAGCTGGGAAGAAACTTTCTCTGAATCTGGCGGTATGCGTTTTTTAACTGCTGCATCTCTTGCCTTGTGGGAGAGGGAAGAAGGCAGAGTGGCAGGGGGTGAGGCTGGTGACCTTGCCGAGGTAGGCTGAAGTGTGAATGGAGTCAATGGAAGGCACGTTGGTTTGCATGATGTTTCCACAATAGCAAATATATGATAACTATATCAACTTGAAGAAGGCTCCCCATCCCGAACGTTGTCTGTCCATTCTCTCCACAGATGCTGCCTGACCTGTTGAACGCCTCCAGGAATTTGTTTTTTACTCAAGATTCCATCATCTGCAGTCTGTTGTGTCTGCGTACCACAACTGTTCATATCCGAATATTCCATATGATAAGGCACGATGCCTTGCTCTTTCCAGTATTACGCTATTTCTTTGGGGTCTTTAATGAGCTTCTGCTGAAGTCATGATGGGAATGAGAGGAATCCCCACACATCCTGGATAAGAAGTCTGGTCCATAGGGTAGCTGGTGTCTCCAAACAGAGAGAATGCGTGGAACAGTAATGATAATTGCAATAATACAATATGCTTAGCTCCTGCAAGTTCTATCTCCTAGATTATATTCACTCATGTTTAGTCAATGCTATTGATATATTTATTTGTATAACACGATCTTATTGAAACATATAAGATTATTAAGGGTTTGAACACGCTAGAGGCAGGAAACATGTTCCCGATGTTGGGGGAGTCCAGAACCAGGGGCCACAGTTCAATAATAAGGGGTAAGCCATTTAGAACGGAGATGAGGAAAAACATTTTCACACAGAGGGTTGTGAATCTGTGAATCTGTGAATCTGTGAATCTCCTCAGAAAGCAGTGCAGGCCAATTCTCTGGATGCTTTCAAGAGAGAGTTAGATAGAGCTCTTAAAGATAACAGAGTCAGGGGATATGTCAAGAAGGCAGGAACGGGGTACTGATTGTGGATGATCAGCCATGATCATATTGAATGGCGGTGCTGGCTCAAAGGGCCGAATGGCCTACTCCTGCACCTATTGTCTATTGCCTATTGTCAAAGAGTGCTGATAATTTTGCCTGATTATTGAAGTGGAACTGCTTTGTTGTGAGTAGCTGTACCTTGCAACGCTAATTGTGATGGATGTGCTGCTAGAGTTAACTAATTGAAGATATATGGAATTGTACAGTCTCGGTAGCTAATTGTACCTCTATCTTCCTATTGAAGGAAACAATGCGCTTAAACCCACATGCATGTTTTGCATGATTAGAAGATTACTGGATTCGATCAATCTCCTTGCTGACAGGACCCAGTTGAAGAGTATTAGAGGAAGCTGCCTCAACACTGCTAAATGTCAATTCAGAACTTAACCAGAAGCAAAGTTTTCTGAAATAATAATCAAAACTTAATTACATCAATTTTAATGAAACAACTGAGGGGACAAAGGTTTTTGGAAGCATCTGGATATTTGAAGTAATGCCATCATAGGTTACCTTCAGCAAAACTTCAAAGATTTGAGTCTATGGAGAATCCATAGACAATTGATCTGCATCTGGTGTGAGATAGTCCAGGGGATTGGAGATCAGCTGTGGAGCCAACTCAAACAAACAGCATAGAAGATGCAGCTGGAAGCAGAGCTCAGTGATGGAGCTGCAGATCAGACTCACAGATAGAATGATAGGATTATTAAATTGGTGGAGGCCATTCAGCCCATCATGTTTGTCCAGTCCATCCCATTTGTGGTCTATTCAATTGTTCTTGATAGCCCTGAGTGTTTCTGTTTTCAGCAACACAACAGCCAACTGGTTCCTTATCAATACTGCATTCAGCATAAAAGATTGTGTTCTCATTCCACTGCATCTCTTGCCCATTGGGTTAAATTTGTGTCCCTGGTCCTGAAACCATCTTCTAACGGGGTCAGTGACTCTCCATCTCCCCGGTGCAAGGGGGGAGAGTAGAAAGATCAAGAGTGGAGGACAAACTCAGGATCATTGTCCCTCCTGTCTCAGAAGCGGCATCCTGAGGGTGTTGCACACTGTGACCAACCTCCCTGCATCTCGCTTGTCCTCTTACCCATCAGAACCTTCAGAAAATCCTCAGCACCTGCGTGATGTGGCTTGCTATCTGGACCTGATCTGCCTGGAGATAAGAGGCCACTAGGCTATGGGATGGACGTAATCTGTGCACCAGCAGCCATCATATTCACCATGGAAGGAAATGGGACGATAATATCAGAGGCATTTTGGTCCCTGAGCAATAGTCTTCAGCTCCTAACACTAGAATGTGGATAACTTTTCTTTGGCTGTTACGTGAGCATTAAATATAGTGTAGTTTAGTTTAGTGATGCAGCGCAGAAACAGGCCCTTCAGCCCACCGAGTCCTAGCCGACCAGTGACTATCACTGTCCTTCAGACGCTAGGGACAATTTACAATGATACCAAGCTAATTAACCTACACATAACCTGGACATCTTTGGAGTGTGGGAGGAAACCAGAGATCCTGGAAAAAACCCACATAGGTCACGGGAGGAACATAGAAACTCCATTCTGACATGCACCCATAGTCAGGATCGAACCCAAGTCTCTAGTGCTGTAAAGGGCCTATCCCACTGTACGAGGTAATTCAAGAGTTCTCCCGAGATTTCCCCTGATTCGAACTCGGAGAATGCCCTTAGCGGGTCCGTAGGAGTTCGTGGATGTAGCGGCTCGTACGAGTAACGGTAGGTACTAAGGAAATCCGGTAAACTCGTGACAATTTTTCAACACTGTGAAAAAAGTCCATGAGTAAAAAAATACTCGTGATGAAAAAAATTGTTACTTTTTATTCGTACGAGCCGCCACGGGACATCCACGAACTCCTACAGACCCGCTACGGACATTCTCCGAGTTCGAATCTGGGGAAAACTCGGGAGAACTCTTGAATGACCTCGTACAGTAGGACAGCCCCTTAAGGCAGCAACTCTACCGCTGCGCCGCAATGCCGCCCTGTAGGTTTCCAGTTAATATATTTATTAACTAACACCACCATGCCGTGCAGTTAATATATTTATAGTTAATATCTGAGAATTGGCGACTCGAGCTGTTCATCCTCACCCGCCTCCAGCACCAAGCAACTCATAATAGACACAGTTTTGGCCACTGGGATGTATGGTACTGAACCATAATTAGTGTCATTTCACTGGGTTTAATGCCAGCTGCACAGGCCTGGGTGCAACCAATAGACTGAGCAGCACGCTTTGCCACATCACAACTTAAACTAAAATAAATAATTGAATCTTCTTCGTGTTTAGATAGATTCATTCATTCAGATTTTGTTGAGAGCGTTGTGCTGAATAAATGTTCCATGGTTTGACATTGAATCGGCCTGTCGTTCCTTTGGAAACTGAATCAGAGGAAGGGCCATAAATCACTCCACTGACGGTCTCATTGCCATCGAAGATAGCAGCCTGGAACGGTTCATTCAAATGCAGCTACTTCATGCCACTCAGTGAATGTCAACGGCATGGTTGATTGTGAGACTCTCAGTCCCCAAGGCCAGTGGCAGAGCAGCACAAACCCACAAGAAGCATCGCGATCGATCGCTTGCTCTCCATCCCTTCTTCACCGCAAGCCATCGTTCCCGCAACGATTGCTGAAAAGCGTTCACAAAAAAATCACAAATATTTCTCAGTCGTACCTGGACACTGGTCGAAAGCTTCAGATAGTCCGAATTGGCAAATGAGATGAAAACAGCAGAGTTTTATTTTGTGATGAGGTGTAAGCAGGCATGCACTGACTGAGAAGGCAGTGGGGCAGATTTCATCGCAACTTTCAGAAAAGAGGGGAAAACATTAGAGGGGCGTTGGCGAGGGCCATAGTGTGGGATTAAATGAAATTGTTATAAAGTCCCTCACATCCTTCAATTCTGCAGCATTCTGTGAACATTCTGTGGGATATCCTGCAGATGCAATTACTGTTGTAGTCAGGGCATAGGGAAATCCCAGTTTACAATAGGTGGGATCACAGGAGAAATACCACAGTCTACAACAAACAGGAATAAAGGGGGTGACCCCAGTATACGGCGGGTGGGTTCATAGAGGGGTTTGTGAGGACACAAGCGGGGGGAGGGGTTGGGGGGTAGCCCTAGTCTACGGTAGTTGGCCATACAAGGGTTAACTCCAGTTTACAATGGGTGGGGTCATAGGGATTTATCATTGTCCATAGTAGGTGGGGGTCAGAGGAGAGACCAAGTCTACAGTTTGTCAGGACACAGGAGCAACCCGAATCTACAACACGTGGGGGCACAGGGAGCCCAGTCTACATGTTGTCAGGGCACGAGGAGACTCCAGCCAAGATAAGTGGATACACATGGAATGACCCCAGTCCCTTTCATGTCCCAGTGAAGCCTGCTGTTTTAGCATGTTGTGTTCTAAGAGAAGAGATTACTCCAACCTTCTCAGTTCCCTGTCCTGCAGAGGCCAGCTCTCCCCTTTCACCGCAGATACTTTAAAACATATTTTCCATCTATGACCTTTGTCCAAACCTCTGGCAATCAAAAACCCCTCCACCTGCATCCACCTAATGCTTACAAGCTATGTTCTACACCACCTCTCCTCCAGCCATCTTCTCCGCCCCCCTCTGTGTAACTTTGTCAGCGCCCAAGGTGGCTGCTATTTGTATACATTGGGTATGTAAGCAAAGAATGTCACTGTGGCTTGACACATGTGACAATGAAGTATTCATTTCCATTCCAAGCACTCTCTGTATGTTCAGTGATGGCTGCATTTTATAATCTCATTAGATTTCGCTCCTTTGCCACAAGCTTGCTGTATAGCAACTCCAATCCCATGACCTCGATCTGTTGTTCAGAAATGGAGATAAGACTAATTCCCTTTCGCTCCCTTTAGCTCCTCCACTGAAACTACTGAAAGAAAGTTAACGTTGGAATCAAAGAAGAAGATCAAGTTAGAAACGTCTGGCTTTTAGAACTAACCCTTTATTTGGAAACATAGGATTCACTTGCATTTTATTAAAGCTTTCATCTGCTGTCCTGACACCTTCAACGATTTGGGAAGGAGCTCTTTTACTTTAATTCACCCTCATCTTCCCCAGTCACCTCTCACTTTTGTGGCATCCTTGCAATGTTACAATGAGGGCCCCGATGCAATCTTTTGTTGCTGCCTCCCGGACTCATCATTTAATTCAACAAACTCCAGGTAACCTGCTTTTCCTTCCTTCTGTCAGACTGGCCATTTTGACATCTGTGATATTGGCTCACCTTTTCTCTCTCCATTAGTGCACCCTGACCTGGTATTTGCCAAATCCCTGCTATCAGTAACATATAATACAAAGAAGTGTCATCCTCCCTTCACAGTCTCTTATTAACCCACTTGACCTGGTCTCACTGGAACACAGATATTCCCTTTGTCCTCTCAGCCTTGCCCTCTACCATCTCTGAAATTTAAAACCACCTTTATTATCTCTCTTTCCCAGTTCTGACAAGGAGTCTTCAACTTGAAACGCAACTCTGTTTCTCTTTCCACAGATGTTGCCTGATCTGATGTGTTTCCAGCATTTTCTGTTTTAACATAGAACATTAAACGATGCAGGACAGGAACAGGACACTGGCCCACAATATCTGCGCTGAACATGATGCCATGTTAAACTAGACTTTGTATAAGATGTGTAAAGAAGGAACTGCAGATGGACACAAAATGCTGGAGTAACTCAGCGGGTCAGGCAGCATCTCTGGATAAATGGAATAGGTGGCGCTTCGGGTCGAGACCCTTCTTCAGATATCTCTTTGAGTCTGAAGAAGGGTTTCGGCCCGAAACGTCGCCTATTTCCTTCGAGTCTGAAGAAGGGTTTCGGCCCGAAACGTCGCCTATTTCCTTCGCTCCATAGATGCTGCTGCACCCGCTGAGTTTCCCCAGCAATTTTGTGTACCATCTCTTTGAACTAATCTATTTTGCCTACACATGCTCCATATCCTTCCATTCCCTACATATATGCATGCGCCTATCTAAAACACTCTTAAAAGCCACTGTTGTATCTAACTTGACCACCACCCCTGATAGCCCATTCCCAGCACCCAACACTCTCTATGTAAAAAACTCACTCCACACATCTCCTTTAAAGTTTGTCCCTCTCACATTAAAGCTACACCCTCTAGTCATTGATATTTCCACCTTGGGAAAAAGGTTATGACTGTCTACCACATCTATGCTGCTCATAAGGTCATACAATTCTATCAGGTCTCCTCTCAGCCTCCGACACTCCAGAGAAAACAATCCATCTATTTAAACTTTCTTTACGGCTAATGCCCTCTAATTGAGGCCACTTTTTTTTTACCAGGTCTCTCTCTTTCCTGCGCTCTCTTCAATCATTACCACTTAATTTATTCAATCTCCTGACGCTGTTTCATGATTTCCAGTCTGACTGCTTCTCTTTGCATGAGCTCAGACAAGCTGCGATCCCAGGCTTCTCGAGGATGCCAGGGATTATTTGTCTCTCTCAGGGCGAGTGAATCTGCTAATTCATTAAACCCTCCATGCTTCATCGCCAATTAAAAGTTGAGTCTAATACAAAAAGTACCCTGCATAGGAATCAAAAATAAGTCACCAATGTATTGCAGAATCAGGGAAAAAAATGGAAAGGTACATTTTGGCAATTTTCTGGGAACCTTGTGTAATTATGGAGTTAAGAGCCCAGAACAGATTTGCGTGTTTCTGCGAAGGTTGGGGTATACAATGCTTAATTCTTGGTCTAAATGTCAATTCTGATTAAACATGATTGAATCAGCTGTGCCGTATGTGACCTACAATTTCCCACTCTACAAACTGTCAAAGGGTCACTGATCTCTGCAGGCGACAACTGCCATGGCAACAGCCTCTGAGAGCTCGGTTACCGCTCTCCGGCCCGTGACTCACTGCAAGCTCGTGTTCTGAGAACTCTCGGCTGTCAGCCTCATTCCATTCTGCTCTATTGCCCCGTTGCCAATAGTTCCCCGTTAGGACATCATGTCAGTCTGATGACAGCGAGACTGGAATGTTACCGTTGGAAAAAAGACATGTAGGCAAGGGGAAGCTATGAAATGAGGACTGAACACTTGCACCCTGGCGATTAGCATTCAGTCCTACTTGACCTCCCAAGTGTGGCCCTTACACCTCAACCTAGGATGGCCATTGAGCCACGCCGTGAATAAGGACGTGGATTTGCTGACAGCCAGAACAGTTAAATGCAACGGCACTCTGTTAGAGGTGGTGGCTGGTAAATCACTGGGGTGTCAGACTGGCAAGGGGCACAGTGTGAACAAAGTGAAAGTCTCATATTTTATTCTATGCACTTGTGAATCGTGTTTTATATCCAGGAATTGGGAAAAATCCTTAAATATACAGTAAGGAAAACAAATAATTGGGAGTATTGTAGGTGCAATGAAGAAGGGCATTATATAAATATAAACTGTATAACACTTAAAAGTCCACCTGCACTGTAAAATACTCTCTGTTTATCCATTTGGATACCATTGGCTTTTATGATGAATCCTCATTTATGTTGGATTGCATAAAGGGGAATAAATCCTCTAGTCTGGCTGAGATCTAGTTCAGAATGCTGAACAAATACAAGCAAGGTAATTGCTGGGGTTCTGACAGATTTTTGTATTTTAGTTAGTTGTTCCTTGATTTAAGAAGGGCAGCAGGGGTAAGCCAGGTAACTGCAGGCAATTGAGCTTTATGTCAGTGGCAGGGAAATAATTGTAGAGAACATTCACTTGGAAAGCCAGGGATTGATTAGAGATAACCAGAATGGCGTTATGCGAGGTAAATTCCATCTCACTAATTAGATTGAGTTTTTTGAGAAGTTAAAGCAGATTGATGAAGACAGGGCAGCAGATGTTGTCTATGTGGATTTTAATAAGGGTCATGACAAGGTCGCACAAAGCACAATGGTACGCAAGGTTAAGGCTAATGGAGATTCAAAGCAAATTGGCTAAGGATTCAAAATTGGCTTGGTTGGTCGTGGAAGAATGTTTTTTTGAGGGGTATCTGTGATCACGTGTGTACCATAAGGACCAGTGCTGGGACCTTTGCTGGTTGGGATATGCATTAATGAGTTGGATGTGAATGTAGGAAGTGTGATTAGTAAGTTTGTGGATGAAACAAAAGTTGGTGGTATTGTGGACATTGGGATTGGTATCTTATGTAAAAGCCCTGTCCCACGGTCCCACGGTACAAGTTCATTCTAAGAGCTCTCCCAAGTTTAAAACAAATCAAACTCGTGGTAAGCACGGAGAATGAACGTAGCGGGTACGTCAGAGCTCGGGGACGTCTCTTAGCGGCTCGTAACGCTAACGGCAGATACTCAGGAAGACTCCCTAACGGTCCTGTTCTCTCTCCCTCCCCCTCCCTCTCCCCCTCCCCCTCCCCCTCCCTCTCCCTCTCCCTCTCCCTCTCCCTCTCCCTCTCCCTCTCCCTCTCCCTCTCCCTCTCCCTCTCCCTCTCCCTCTCCCTCCCCCCCTCTCTCTCTCTCTCCCACCCTCTCTCTCTATTTGCCACCTCTTTTTTTGCCTCCTCTCATCACACTATCCCTCTCCTCCACTCCCCTTCACACCCCTCTTTCCAAGTCACCCTCTCTCTATTTCAACACATCTTTCCTCCCCTCAATTCTTCCCTCTCTCTGCAACTCCTCTGTCTCCTTATCTCCACACCTTGCTTTCCTACATTCCTCTCTCCCCACGTGCCGCACCCTCTCAGTGCTCCCACTGCCCAGTTACATAAATTGGAGCTGAGAACAGTTCCCTGACCTTCTGGATGTAAACAGGAAAGGGCATTGTCTCAAAGGAAAGGGTCAGCCATTTGGGACTGAGATGAAGGTGAATCTTTGGCATCGTATCCTAGAGGTCTGGGCTGCTTCATTGTGGCTGAATCCAACAGGGTGGCACAGGGTTGCTGCCTTACAGCACCAGAGTCCCGGGTTCGATCCTGACCACGGGTGTTGTCTGTACGGAGTTTGTACGTTCTCCCGGCGACCGCGTGGATTTTCTCTGCGAGCTTCGGTTTCCTCCCACACTCCAAAGGCGCACAGGTTTGTAGGTTAATTGGCTTGAGTTTGTATACTTGGTATAAGTGTAAATTGTCCCACAGTGTTTGCAGGCTTGAGTTAATGTGAGGGAATCGCTGGTCGGTGTGGACTTGGTGGGCCGAAGGGCCTGTTTCCGCGCTCCACCTCTAAACTAAACTAATTGGCTTCTGTAAATTGTCATTAGTGTGTAGGATAGTGCTAGTGTATGGGGATTGTTGGTCGACGTGGACTCGGTGGGCCGAATGGCCTGTTTCCACGCTGTACCTCTAAACTAAACTAAACTAAACTAAACTAAATAACAGATTTTGGTCATTGTGTAGACATGATCATCTGTGATATTATCCCAAACTATGTGAAGTATTCACAGTACAGAAAATAAGGCTTTTTTAAAAATGAAATATGGGAAGTCTTAGTTTTAAGAATGATCTCGAAGACTTAGTTAAAGTTTAGCACGTTGCTTGACTTGAAGTTGTATTTTCTCCGTGTTTGCGCTGAATGAAGTCTGATCGTAGCAGTGGCACACAGTTGATTAGAAGGCCAGCTGGAACTAATTACCAAATAATTAGTGTCAGCAGGGGCTGATTCAGATCCTCGGATTTTTAGTTATTAAGCGTCCGGGATGGTTTTGCTATTACGTGCAGATGGTATGGAATCCAGACAGGCGGAGTATGAATGTACAAGATCTGAAACTGGGGATTCTGTTGAGGTGTGGGAAAGGTGCTGTGATTCAGAATGTCACTGTTGAATGAATGAAAAGTCGCAGGGGCAGTGACCCAAATCAAACATCGACAAGTGAAAGAATCAGACTCGTGGGCAGGTAGGAACGTACCGGTGGCTGAGCATTTCAGAGTTTTCCTCCTCTGACCTTAAAACTAAAATATTAACTGCGCAAAATTGTAATGAAAAATACCAATTGAAAACCCTAATTGCTAATTAGCTGTGACAAAGGCAGCAGGCAGATGCTGTGCTGTGGCTGCAACAACTGGGAGCTCTGAAGCGGTGTGGACGACACAAAGCAGTGCAGGTCGGCAGCAAGCATGTGCAACCGAGCAACTTTGCCATTTAGAACGGAGTCGAGGAAACACTTTTTCTCACAGAGAGTTGTGAGTTTGTGGAATTCTCTGCCTCAGAAGGCGGCGGAGGTTGGTTCTCTGGATGCTTTCAAGAGAGAGCAAGATAGGGCTCTTAAAGATAGCGGAGTCAGGGGATATGGGGAGAAGGCAGGAACGGGGCACTGATTGGGGATAATCAGCCATGATCACATTGAATGGCGGTGCTGGCTCGAAGGGCCGAATGGCCTACTCCTGCACCTATTGTCTATTGTTTGATGACCTTTCATAAGTTCAAGGAGCACAATTAGGCCATTCGGCCCATCAAATCTCTTCCGCCATTCAACCATGACTGATCTATTTTTTCGTCACAACTCCATTCTCCTGCCTTCTCCCCATAACCCCTGACACCTATACTAATCAAGAATCTGTCAATCTCCACCTTAAAAATATCCATTGATCTGACCTCCATAGTCCTCTGCGGTGATGAATTCCACAGGTTCACCAGCCTCAGAATAAAGACATTCCTTCTCATGTAATTTCTAAAGGTACGTCATTTTATTCTGAGTCTAGGACCAGCGGCTTATTTTATTGCTGCTGGTCCTAGACTCTCCCACTCGAGGAAACATCCTCTCCACATTCACTCTATCCAGGTCTATTATTATCTGCCAGATGAGCTGCTGAAACTTGACCCACTTGCACTTGACTGCCCATTCTCTCTCTCATCCCCCCAGGACCAAATCTAGCCTCAATTGAAAATGTTGTAGAAACATACTGTTTAGTTTAGTTCAGAAATACAGCATGGAAACAGGCACTTTGGCCCATGGAATCCGTGCCGACCATCGATCACCCATACACTAGTTCTATCCTGTACCATAAGGACGATTTTACAAAAGCTAATTAATCTCCAAACCTGTATGTCTTTGGAGTGTGGGAGGAAACTAGAGCTCCAGGAGAAAACATCTGGTGGGACCACATCTGGAGTATTGTATGCAGGTTTGGTCTCCTAATTTGAGGAAGGACATCCTTGCTATTGAGGCAGTGTAGAGTAGGTTCACAAGGTTAATTCCCAGGATGGCGGGACTGTCATATGAGGAAAGATTGGAAAGACAGGGCTTGTATTCACTGGAATTTAGAAGGATGAGGGGGCATCTTATAGTAACGTATAACATTATAAAAGGACTGGACAAGCTATATGCAGGAAAAATGTTCCCAATGTTGGGAGAGTCCAGAACCAGGGGCCACAGCCTAAGAATAAAGGGGAGGCGTTTAAAACAGAGATGAGAAAAAACTTTTTCACCCAGAGAGTAGTGAAATTGTGGAATTCTCTGCCACAGATGGCAGTAGAGGCCAATTCACTGGATGAATTAAAAAATATGGGGAAAAGGCAGGCACGGGTTAGATTGTGGATGATCTGCCATGATCACAATGATGGTGGTGCAGGCTCGAAGGGCCAAATGACCTCCTCCTGCACCTATTTTAGTTTAATTTAGTTTAGTTTAGAGGTACAGCACGGGAACAGGCCTTTTGGCCTACCAGGCCCGCGCCAACCAGCGATCCCCGCACATAAACGCTATCCTACACCCACTAGGAACAATCTTTACATTTACAAAGCCAAGTAACCTACAAACCTGAACGTCTTCGGAATGTGGGAGGAAACCAAAGATCAAAGTACAAACTCCGTACAGACAGCACCCGTAATCGGGATCGAACCCGGGTCTCCGGCGCTACATTCGCTGTAAGGCAGTAAATCTACCGCTGCGCCACCGTGACTTTCTATTTTTTATTTTCTATTAAAACCCATGCAGGCCACGGGAAGGACGTACAAACTCCGTACAGACAGCACTCGGGATCGAACTCGGGTCCCTGGCATTGTAACGGGCCTGTCCTACTTACACTGCTTTTTAGGCAACTGCAGGAGATTATGGAGTCGCCACATGTTGCCGGGGAGTAGCCTTCATAGTCGTAAGGAGTTCCCGCATTCTGGTAACTAGTCGCGGCCTTATTATGGTCGCCACAAATCTTTCAACATGTTGAAAAATTAGCGGCGACTAGCGAGAATTCTCGTGCCGTAGGTGGGTCGCCAGGAGGTCCTAGTGGGTTGCCAGGAGGTCGAAGGTTCTCGAAGGTTCTTGTAGGTTGTAGCCGGTGCTGACCGGTGAATCTCATTGGGGAATAAAATTGTAAGCAGTAGTTTTCAGAACCAAGGATAACCGACTGGTAATGTTAAATGTCCGCCGAACTTCACAGCCGTGTATCTGTGGCTTCTTAAAAGTTGTCTGGCTTCTTAAAAGTTGTCTCCATTCCTTCTCCCCCTTCTCTCTCACCCCCCCTTCCTTTTAATGGAATTACCATACACTGTGCTTTAGCCGTCTTAATTACAGCGCCAACCTTCCTGTTCATCGCGGTGTGTGCCTGTATCACCTTGGCTTTGCACAGTGTGAATTTCAGACAGCGCTCCCTCTGCTTGCCCTGTCCCCTGCCCCGATGTGTTTGTGTGTGTGTGTGTGTTCCACTCTGACAGTCGCCGTTCCAGTTGCAGGTTTTTCAGGCGATTGCCGGTAACTTGACAGTCGCCGGCAGACGCCTGAAATATCGCCTAAGTGGGACAGGCCCATAAGGCAGCAGCTCTTCCACTGTGCCGCCCCGCTACAGAAAATTATCCAAAGCTCTTTATTTAAAATAAATTTCACTCTCTCTAGCCCTGACACTATTACTATCTTCGTTTACTTCGGGATAATTATATAATACCGTTTAAAATTCCGTATAGTTTTTACACTTCTCGATAATCTCCTTATGTATTAAGGTATGGAATTAGTCAAAGTGGAGCTAAGAAACTGCAAGGGAAGAGTGTTACTGATGTGAGTAGTTTGTAGAAATGCTCACAGTTGTAATACTGTAGGACAGTGTGAAATCCAAAGATTAACAGAGGCCTCTAAAGAAAAGTATTGCAATAACCATCAGCAACTTTAGTGTTCATGGATGTTGGACAAATCAAATTGGCAAAGGCAGCCTTGAATACAAGGTCCCAAAGAGTGGTCTAGACAGTTTTTCAGAACAGTACTTCATGGATCTTGCAATGGAATAGGCTCTTTTAAATTTGGCCAAGTCTAATGAGCCAAGATTAATTAATGATCTCATTGCAAAAGATCCTCTGGAGAAGATTGATTCTCACATGATAACATTTAATATTCAGTTTAAGAGCGAGAACTGTATGTCTGCAGCTGCCTTAATTTTGTAGTTACCGTAATTTAAATTTATGAAGTTAGAGTTGGCTTAAGTAGATTGAAAATAGATTACAAGTTATCCCAAGTTTAGGTACAGTAAGTAAAGGTAGACAATGGGGGTATTTTAAATTGCTGATAGCGGATCTCCCCTTGTGCAGGAATCTACGACTAGGGAGTATATTTTCAGAATACCACTCCGTCATTTATGATAGAGATGAAGAAGAATTTATTCTCTCAGATTTGTCGTAGAGTCACAGGGCATGGAAACAGCCCAACATCCAGGCTGATCAAATGTCTATCCAAGCCACTCCCAGTGCCGCATTTGGCCCATATCCCTCTAAACCGTTCATATCCAGGTACTATTCAAATGTCTTTGAAACATTAGAATTGTACCCCTCTCTATAGTTTCTTCCGGCAGCTCATACCATGTGCACACCACCCACTTTGTCAAAATCCTGGCTTTCGCATTCCATTTCTTTCCTTTCTCACTTTAAATCTATGCCCTCTAGTTTTAGACTCTCCAACCCTGGGGACAAATACTGTAACTATCCACATGATCTATGATATACTTCTATAAGGTCTCCAGTCAGCTTCCTCCACTCCCAGAGGTGGAAAGATGCCCCCACCTCCACTCCATCTGCCTTATAGCGTCAGAGACCCAGGTTCAGTCCTGACTACGGGTGCTTGTCTGTGCGGAGTTTGTATGTTCTCCCCGTGACCCCGTGAGTTTTCTCCAAAATCTTTGGTTTTCTCCCACATTCCAAAGACATACAGGTATGTAGGCTCATTGGCTTGGTGTACATGTGTAAATTGTCCCTAGTGTGTGCAGGATAGTGTTAATGTGCGGGGATCGCTGGTCGGCGCGGACTCGGTGGGCCGAAGGGCCCGTTTCCGCGCTATATCTCTAAACTAAACAAAACAATGAAGAGAAGCAAGTCAAATGTCTTCTACAGCACCCTGTCTACCTGTGTTGCCACTCTCATGGAACCATGCGCCTGTACTCTCCAGGTCTCTGTTCTACAACACTTGCAGCGCTCTACCATTTAGCACAAATCTTTAGCATTCCATCCCCCAGAGGACACTGGAGATTGAATCATTCAATTTATTCAGAACTGAGTACGATATGTGCAAAAAGCTGGAGTAACTCAGCGCGACAGGCAGCATCTCTGGAGAGAAGGAATGGGTGATGTTTCGGGTCGAGACCCTTCTTCAGACTGGTATGGCATATAGTAAGATATGTTTTGATCTGTAGAAGCCAAAGGAAATTAGAGCTGAGGCTCGAATCAAGTCAAGTGAAATCAAATCAAGTTGAGCCTTATGCATCAGAATGGTGAGGTTCAGGTACAATGGATGTGGCGCTTGCAGCAGCATCACAAGCCCAGGGACTCAGACAACACACAAAAAATATAAAGTGCCATACATTATTACTAAGTTGCACATAAATTCTTCCAGACAGTGGAAAGGAAAGGACAGCACAAAAAAAAACATTAGTGCAAAACACAATAATAATAATAATAATAAATTTTATTTAATGGGCGCCTTTCAGACATCTCAAGGACACCTTACAAAGATTCATAGAAATAAAAACATATAATCAGAATAAAATAAGTAATAAAGACATCACAGAGACACAAATTAAAAACAGAATTCAGTCCAAAAACAGAAAATCAAAAACACAGTGTGAAGAGAGAGCAGCGGCAGCCAAAGCACGCCAGCGTTCACTCTCCCTTCACGGCAGCCATCTTGGACACAGACTTACAGGATTACATTAGACAAAAAAAATCATCCCCCCACAATGGATACCACTGTGGAGGAAGGCACAAAGTCCAGTCCCCACCCCAAGTTCACCCCAAAGTCAGGCCTATTGAGGCCACCGCAATTGCCTCTACGGAGGCCCGATGTTCCTGGCCGTTCTCACCGGGTGGTCTTGCCCCGGCGTCGGGAGAGTCCTCTCGGCGGCTGGGCCACCTGGAACGGCCGCTTTCTAGCTGGAGACCGCGGCTTCCGGAGCCGACAAGGCCGCGCCGGTTTGGAGCTCCCAGGCTCCCGATGTTAAAGTCGGCGCCGCCTCTCCGCTCCGCAGACCCGCAGCCCGGAGGTGTTGCTCTCGGCGGTCCAGCTCACCAGAGCTCCAGCGCGTCGCTCCACGCGGCGACCCAGGCAAGGCATCGCCCGCTCCGCGATAGCGCTCCAGCGCTGTGCCGCCACCGAGGCCGAGGTGCTGGGCGGTCCCCGCCAGGAAACGGCGCTCCAAGCCCACTGGTAGGCCACGAGGACGGGTCGACGGGCAGCCCGGAGAAAAAGCTGCCTCACCGACCAGGTAGGGACCTAGAAATAAAGTTGAGACCTACCCCCCACATTAAAAAGTCCATATCCCCTACAAACAAAAAAACAGGACTCACTAAAAACTATTAAAAAAAACTAGTTAAAATGGACGGCTGCTGGCTAGCAGCCGTTAATGAGCAAACAAGACCATGCTGGTGCACGAGGCAGTCCTTATGAGCCTGTCCCACTTATGCAACGACCTATGACGAGTGCTGGTAGTCGCCGAAAAAGTTGCATAAGTGGGACAGGCCCATAAGTATTCTGTTGTTAAAGTAGGATTAAGGTTGTGCCGATTGTTTCAATAACTTGATGGCTGTAGGTGAGGAGCTGTTGTAGAACCTGGTGGTGTGGGGTCTGCCCAAAAGTTGCAGTGAGAAGAGGGAATGACTCGGGTGGTGGCCATCCTTGATGATAAATGCCGTCTTCTAGAGGCAGCAACTCAAGTAGGTGATGTTGATGTTGGGGAGGCTGTGCCAGTGATGAACCAAGCCGAGTCCACCACTCTCTGCAACCTCTTGCTTTCCTGTGCATTGTCCTAAGGTGTGGTCTTGATGGGCCAACCTATTCAAACGCATCAATTTCCTAAAATGAGCACAAGAAAATTTAGGGACCCAGTGCCTGGGAAATAGAGAGGCCATAGACTTAGCATAAAGGAGGGTTTAGAGATTTAGAGGGGATCTGAAGGGAACCGTCTTAAATCCAGACAGTTGGGAGGACGGGGAATGCACGCCCAAGAGAGTGGTGGAAGTCAGTGACCGGACTTAAGCAGTGTCAGGAGGAGCACTTGAATCACCTTGAGATAGAGGATTATGGGCAAATGTTGGATGATGAGATTAACTTGGCTGGATGCCCACTGGTCAGCATGGAAGTGGTGGGCTGAATGGTCTGTTTCCACACTGTATGACTCAATGACCCTAAACAAAGGTGTGTCTCGGGTGGTTCAAATTAATAAAATGGGGAGGAAACAAATTAAATCTGAAAGAGCAGGCAGGAGGGGAAAAAAATAATTGCTGAAAATAACCCAAGTCTGGTTCAAGCTGCCATGAAGGCTGTGATGAAGGCTGTGATCAGTGAGAATCGCGAGGAACAGCACTCACCTTCCCACACTACGTTACAGCTTCATGAAAATATTTGTGAGGCAGGGACTGCAGATGCTGGGTAAGTGGATCAAGGAATGGCAATTGGAGTTTCATTCAGGCAAGTGCGGTGTGATGCATTTTCGGAGGTTAACGTAGATGCAGGACCTTCACAGTGAATAGTGAGTGTTGCAGAACAGAGAGATCAAGGAAACGTGGTTCTCTGAAGTGGCATCGCATGTAGATAGGGTGGTGAAGAAGGTTATGGCATACTGGTCTTCATCCGTTAGGGAATTGAGGACTGATCCTCCAGTCTGTGTGTGACCTCACTCTAACAATGGCCTCACTCTAACAATGGAGTAGGACCAGGACACGTCACCACCAGGGGGCGCCGCATGATGGCAGCCTCGCCAACAGTCTGTCTGTCTTTTTGTCTCTTTATTTGTTATTTTTAATGAGTTATAAAAGTTTGTGTTAATGTTCCCTGATTTGATTTATGTGGGGGGTGAGAGAGGGGGTCGGGGGGGGCAACTTAAAAAAAATCTCTTACCTTGCCGGAGATGCGATTGTTTTCTGTAGTGTATCTCCGGTCACTCTGCGGCCTAACATCATGGAGCTAGAGGCCTTGCTCGGGACTGACTTTGAGCCCCACCACGGGGGCGTGGACCTACCATTGGAGCCGATCCCTTGCCTGGGATCGACTCTCCAACCGCAACCATGAAGAATCCAAAGAGCAAGTCATCCTCAATCCTGAAGAATATCCCTTTAAGGGGAAAAAAAGGCAGGAGTTTAATGAGAATAGATTAATGAGGGTAGACTAATGAGGAGCATAAAAACAGATGGTATATGTTTCTATGTAAAAAAGAAAAGATTTACGAACAATTAATGGGATCCCTTGCAGACTGACAAATAAATGAAACAAAAATATGTTTCTGTTTTAACAAAGAAAGCACAAAGAACTCTTGGAAATTACAGTGAATAACTGGTCCACTGTGATTTGAGAAAGAAGTTAGCATCGCTATAAAAAATAATTGGTGGGAGTGAAAAATGTTCAGGACATGATGATCTGTGCAAGGAGGTGGTTTCGGTGAGAATATTCACCCGTGGTCATCTTTCAAAATTCCACATATTCTCGTACAGATTCCCGCAGATGGGTAGGTTGCAAATGTAATCCATGTGTTATGGAGTCATCAAGGCATACAGTGGAAACAGGCCCCTCAGCCCAACTTGCACCTACCAACCAACATATCCCACCTACATTAGTCCCACATTATCTGCAGGAGTGAAATATGGAAACAACAGGTGAGTTAGCCTGACATCAAGGAAACATAGAACGTTGTATAATAATAATAATATTAATGGATGGGATTTATATAGCGCCTTTCTAATACTCAAGGCGCTTTACATCGCATTATTCATTCACTCCTCAGTCACACTCGGTGGTGGTAAGCTACTTCTGTAGCCACAGCTGCCCTGGGGCAGACTGACGGAAGCGTGGCTGCCAATCTGCGCCTACGGCCCCTCCGACCACCACCAATCACTCACACACATTCACACACAGGCAAAGGTGGGTGAAGTGTCTTGCCCAAGGACACAACGACAGTATGCACTCCAAGCGGGAGTCGAACCGGCCACCTTCCGGTCGCCAGCCGAACACTTAGCCCATTGTGCCATCTGTCGTTCGAATACAGCACAGGAAGAGGCCCTTCGGCCCACAGTCTGTGCTGAACATAATGTCAAGACCAACTCTTATCAGCTTCCACATAATCCATATCCCTCCATTCCCTGCACATCTATGTGCCTATCCGGTAGTATGAAAATGGCCAGAAACTAATGCTAGGTAGAACTCTTCGTAAATAATTGTCAATATGGATTAATGAAAGGGTTTGACAAATCAGTTTGACAAATCAGTTATAGATTTTTGAGGCTGTAACCAGTAGAATTGATGAGGGGAAATCAATAGATACAGTGTGTTTGGATTTTCAAAGCTGCCACACATGAGATTACCAAACAAAATTTGAGTATCTGGGAATGGGAGGAGTGTGTTGGCAATTGATTAACGATTTGTTGATGGATGAAATGAAAGAGGGAATTTATGCACTGACAGGATGTGACTGGTGGGGAGCTTCGAGGGTCAATGCCATGACCTCTGCAGTTTACAAACGACATCAATGATTTTGATGGTCTCAATGGTTTAATGGTGCTTTATTGTCACGTGTGCAAATACACAGTGACATTATTTTCTTACAAACAGTCCAGTAGAATATTCCCATATCTAAGCATAATCCCCCAATTAGCAAAACGTTCAGAGATAGTCCAATGAGCCCGCATGCAAGAGGCACCATATTTTGGCACAATTTTTTGAGTCTAGTCCGCAATCCAGTTCCAGAGAAAATTGATAGGTCCCGTTTCAGATCACAACTGAAAGAAGACACTTGTTCCATGTTAGAAGTAGGGTCCCAACTCGAAACGTCACCTATCCATTTTCTCCAGTGATGCTGCCTGACCCACTGAGTTACTCCAGCACTCTCTGTCCAAGTGAGGAGAGGTTAGAGTTATGTTTCAATACTGGATCTTCATCGGCCAGATTTTGGTTAAGGTGCAGCGAGCACTTGGCCTGGAACAAGCCAGCATTTGTTCCACTCGACACCAAGTCCAGGTTTTATTGAGGGAGCCTGAAACCATTATTAGACTTTGCATTAACTAATGCAAACACCAATTGACATGAGACTGCTCAGAAAACAGCCTTGTACAGGTGTCGATCCAGCAGCGATATCATTCTCCAAACCAGTCCCTTTTCCCTGTTTTCAAGGAGATATGGAAGTGACGAGCATCATTTTCTCACGGCTGCTGACCCATTTTTCCTGTGGAACTCTACCATAAATCACTTTCATGTTGTGTAAACCAAGACTGATCATAAACCACATGATCTCTTTATCCCCTCCACCTGCTGTCCCCAGTAATAGGAAAAGCATTAAAAGTTCAAGAAGCAACAGCAAGCTGCTTTTTATCACAATATCATCAGAACCTTATAAATGGAAATTTAGAAATAGAGGCTTCCAAAATGTTAGAATTAAGCTCCAACATATTTCAGCTCGCCAACTTCTGTCTGCAAATAGTTCCTTCCGAATGCTATTCTTTATTTTAATTTTGATTCTGGGCTTTACAATTGACTGTAAAGGAGAAATATCGTTAAATATTTCAGGAAGCGGCTCTTCCTCTGATACACCTGTCACCTGTCTAGATGTGTGGGAACAGCTGATAGGATCTCTAAGGACGCCAATATCAGAAACTATCCAGTGCAACGTAACAGTTGGCAATGTGAATTGAAGGGATTTTATAAAAATTCTATCTACAGACGCTGATAATTTAAAATTACATTTCCTTTAGATATCTGGAAATTGTTTTTCTGTAATTGACTGTGTTAATGACAGTTCTGTCTATCAATGTAAGCAAAGTGTTTGATTTGATGGAATGACCCTAATTGACTCTATGATCTGCACTCAGTGGCTGGCTGCTCTCTTTGTTCTAGCGAAAGACTGCTCTGAATACATATAATCTCTGCAAGTACTGCGTTCTTGTTTACAATATACTTCCCTACTCACGGTTGTTTTTATGACTCATTCATCACTCTTGAGTCAGTTGCATGCACATTACCAGATTTCTAATGAAGCTCCTGATTGCGATACTCACCTGGGATGAGTTGAGACGGACAGAGGTCACCGCTTCTGATATTATTTAGAAGCGGATGCTCAGGGAGTTAGAAACATAAACATAGAAAATAGGTGCAGGAGTCGGCCATTCGGCCCTTCGAGCCAGCACTGCTACTCAATATAATCATGGCTGATCATTGCAAAATCAGTTAACTGTGTCTCTTGCTGTGTACAGCGTGTATCTGAAGCATGGGAGTTCAGCCTGCCTTTATTAATCTTGCCATTGGGAGGCTGCGATGTGGTAGGAGAAATCAGCACAAGTTCATTGAGAACTGCCATGTCCAACAATACTGTGTTTGTATATCCAAAGGGTTGGAATTGAGCTACTTGATTTCATGACAATTACTCTTTAGCCATTAGAGATACAGCGTGGAAACAGCCCCTTAGGTCCACCGAGTCCGCGCTGACCAGCGATTCCCACACACCAGCACAATCTTACGCACTAAGGACAATTTTTACTGAAGCCAATTAACCTACAAACATATATGTCTTTGGAGTGTGTTTGGAGCCCTCCAGCCCCACGTGTCTATGCTGACCAACATCTTCCATCTGAGCTAGTCCCATTTGCCTACATTTAACCCATATTCCTCTAAACTGTTCCTATTCCTGGACCAGTCCAAGTGTCTTTTAAATGTTGTTATAGTACCTGCCTCAAATCCTGGCAGCTCATTGCATATACCCACCACACCTTTTTGTTTACTCTCATCGTACAATAGATCCTTTTCTGGGATTCGCAGAGGGATTCCTGAATCATTTAGCAACTTCCAAGTCTCTGAAAAGTTTGATCTTGACCCCAATTGTTGCACAATTATCTTATTTTCTCACTTTAAAGCTTGGTGTCCCCGCGGCACTGGATTGATAAAATAAGGGTTGGCCTGTCCCAGCACCATGCGGTTGGCTCCTTCCACTGCCCCTCCATACAGCTGTCGTAGGCTGTGCTCACCTGGCTGCTGGAGGGCAAACGCACTGCGAGGGATGAAGGCACTGAGTCCTTTCCCTTGGTAGGAGAGCCAGGAACTCAAGGACACATGTTTAAGGTGAGTGGGGAAAGATTTAATAGGAACCTAAGGGGCAGTTTTTTCACACAGATGTTGGTGGGTATATGTAGAAACAAGGAACTGCAAATGCTGGTTTATACCAAAGATATGTAAAAACTGCATGAGTAAGTACTAGTACTAGAGACACCAGGACAGGTACATGGAAAGGAAATGTTTAGTGATATGGGCCAAATGTGGACAAGAGTCAAGAGAGTGGTTTATTGTCATATGTCCCAGATAGAACAATGAAATTCTTACTTGCACCAAATGGGACATCTTGGTTAGCATGGATGAGTTGGGCAGAAGGGCCTGTTTCTGTACTTTATGATTCTATGACCATACTTTTCTAGCTCTAACAGCATCCCTGCCCTCTGTTGTTGTAACATCCTTCCTGTGGTGTGGTGACCAGGACTGTACACAGTGCTCTAGTTGTAACTTGCCCAGTTTAAACATAACATTTTAACATGACTTATCTGCTTTTATATTGTTGATTCAACCAACAAAAGCAGTAATCCCTCGTGACTTTTAACCACTTCAGTCACCTGTTTGGTCTGGTCTGTCCTCTTTGGGGCTTTGTGTCAGAATCCATCTTGTCCTCAACACTTCTGTACCTTTCTATTGACTGTGCATTCCCTTAGCTTGATTTCCTCAAATGCATGAGTTCACCTTTTCCAGGCTGAATTCCATTCCCCTCTTTTGAGCCCACCCAATCATTCCATCAACATCTTCCTGCCATCTTCAGCTTCTTGCTTTCTTTCCCTTTTTATGTCGGCTGCAAATCTATTGAATGTATCCCCAATATTTACATCTATATCTCTGGTACATGCCATTAAGGTCATAAGGTCATGAGGTCATAAGGGATAGGAGTAGAATTAGGCCATTCGGCCCATCAAGTTTACTCTGCCATTCAATCACGGCTGATCTATCTCCCTCCTAACCCAATTTTCCTGCCTTCTCCCCAATAACCGCAGACACCTGTATTAATCAAGAATTTATCTATTTCTGTCTTCAAAATATCCACTGAAAATATCCACTTAAAAGCAAAGGATTCAGTTTGACCCTGTGAAACCTATTCCAAATGACATTCTGGTCACAAAAATAACCACGCGCCAACTAGTGCCCTTTGCTTCCTGCTGTTAAGCCAATTTGGAATCCAATGCTGTCACTTTTCCTTGGATCCCATTGTTTCTACTTGACTGAAAAATCCTATCTTGTGATACTTTGCTAAATGCTTTGCTAAAATTTATCAGAACAGTATCAAATTTGTCCTGAAGTCTGAAGAAGGATCTCGACCAGAAACTTCACCTATTCCTTTTCTCCAGAGATGCTGCCTGCCCCGTTGAGTTACTCTAACATTTTGTGTCTATTACATTTATTACCTTCATCACCCCGTTTTGTTACATAAAAAATTCAGTTAAATGCCATTTAAACTTTCCCTCGGGAATGCTCCGATAATTTTATATGTTTGGTCACTGCCACTAGATGTGTAATGACTGAAGGATGGAAACTGATGGTCAAGGGCAGCACAGTGAAGCAAGCAGTTGAGGGAAGCACAGCTACTCACGGCTCCAGCGACGTAGGTTCAAATCTGACCTCGGGTGCTGCAAGTGTAGAGTTTACAGCTTCTCCCTGTGAAGGTGTGGAATTCCCCCTCAGTATCCTCATTCCACCACACGCCAAAGATGTACGGGTAGGTAAGTTCATTGGCCACCGGAAAATGGTGCCCAGTGTGCAGGTGAATTGTGGAGTCAGGGTAGATGGGGAGAAGGAGCTGATTGAAATGAAGGGGAAATAATATAGGAACAGTTTAGTCTCAGTATAAATGTTTGGTTAATGGTTACCGTGGAGTTGGTGGGCTGAAGGGCATGTTTCTGTGCTTCCTGCTTTCTTTTTTTTTTTTATTTTTTATTTTTATTAGAAGTACGGTAAATTACAATAACACACAACACATATATCTTAATACATTTTTTGTACCGCTTCATTTTTTTTTTTTTTAAAGCTTTAAGAAAAAGATAGAAGTAAGGAAAGTAAAGAAGGTGCGCAAGAGTTGTGAAGTGCAGAAGAGTGTTGGGAAAAGAAAGCCCCTTAGAAAAGAAGTTAGAGAAGGAAGTAAAGTAAGAAAGTAGACCCTAGAAAAGAAAGAAAAAGAAAGTAAGGACAATCGCTCTATTATAACATTAAACTCCGCAGAAAGACTACCAACCAAGTCTGTTTTTGTTGTTTTATCTCCCAATGCCAGGTCCTGATACCATTTATTTATTTATTTATTTTTAAAAATTACTATTGCACCTCATGCTTGTAATAGGTCCATAAACGTAGACCACGTCTTTTGGAATTGGTTTGCTTTATCTGCTAAGAGGAATCTCATCTCTTCCAGATGTAATGTTTCAAACATATTTGATATCCACATTTTTATTGTTGGTGTGGGCGCATTTTTCCAGAATTTAAGTATGAGCTTTTTTCCCATTATTAGCCCGTAATTGAGTAAATTCTTCTGATACACGTTTAATTCAGGGATATCTTCCGATATCCCAAAAATGATCCATTCTGGTTTTGGTACCAGTTTTATTTTAATTAATTTTGAAAAAATATCAAATATTCCATGCCAGAATTTTTGGATTTTTGTACAAAAAATAAAAGAATGCGCTATGGTAGCTTCTTGACACAGACATTTATCACAGATTGGTGAAACATTGGGAAAGATTTTATTTAATTTAGTTTTTGAATAGTATAGTCTATGTAATGTTTTGAATTGGATAAGCGTATGTCGTACATTGATCGAGCATTTATGCACCTGTAGTAAATGTTTATCCCAGCTCTCTTTTGAAATTTTTATAGCTAATTCTTGTTCCCAGTCTCTTCTAATTCCATCTGTTGTGGGTATTTCTATGTTTAAAATGATATTATATAAGTACGATATTAAGTTAGCTGATTCCGCCTTTGTCTTCATTGCTTCATCCAGTAAGTCGGAAGGCATATTATGATAGTTGCTTCCTGCTTTCATGCTTTGTTATTTACTGCTTTGCTATCCCTAACGACTAACATAGATTTTATCGCCTGATATGATATATCTGCTTTTAAGGATGGTGAATTCTTTAATATTTTCGCTCATCCCATATTTATCAATTCCAACGTTTTGAAACTCATTTTTCAGGTTATGTTGTAAGTCGAGAATTTATTGCCATTGCTAATTGCACTTGAGAAATCAATGAAGAGCTGTTGTGTGGCACGGTGGCATAGCGGTAGAGCTACTGCCATCCAGCGCCAGAGGCCCGGGTTCAATCACAGGTGCTTGTCGGTAACGGAGTTTGTACGTTCTCCCCATGACCTGCGTGATTTTTCTCCGAGATCAAGGGTTTCCTCCCACACTCCAAAGACGTACAGGTTTGTAGGTTAATTTGTTTGGTACAAATGTAAAAATTGTCCCTAGTGTGTGTAGGGTAGTGTTAATGTGTGGGGATCGCTGGTCAGTACGGACACGGTGAGCCGAAGGGCCTGTTTCCGCACTGTATCTCTAAACTAAACTACCATATTGAAACGCTACCCTGAGCAGATCAGAAACCAGTTGCCCAGTGGTCGCAACAAGGACTTTGCAAAAATGGCTGGGCTGGGACAACCTCGACAACCTTGCCAGCTGTCCATTGTGTTATATTCTTGTGACTTGTACAGTTGCATTCTAATGTCCCAACGTTTATACTCAATACCTTTTCCAATGAAGGCAAGCTAGCCAAATGCCTTCTTCACCACACTGTCCACGTGATCTGCCATTTTGAGGGATGCACTTGTACTCTCAAATCTGTTCTGCAACACTTTCCAGAGCTCCACCATTTATTGTGCAAGTTCTGCCCTGGTTTGACATACCAAGGTGCAACATCTTACACTTGTCAGTGCAACAGAGAAACATACATAGAAACATAGAAACATAGAAACATGGGCCATTTGGCCCTTCGAGCCAGCACCGCCATTCAATATGATCATGGCTGATCATCTAAAATCAGTACCCCATTCCTGCGTTTCCCCCATTTCCCTTGATTCCTTTAGCCCTAAGAGCTAAATCTAACTCTCTCTTGAAAACTTCCAGTGAATTGGCCTCCACTGCCTTCGGTGGCAGAGAATTCCACAGATTCACAACTCTCTGGGTGAAGACGTTTTTCCTCTTCTCAGTCCTAAATGGCCAACCCCTTATTCTTAAACTGTGACCCCTGGTTCTGGAAGCCAGGCCCGGAAGAGACAGGATTTCTTCTGTGGTGGATGTTTATGCTAAAATGTGTTTTGTATGTTCCGTTGCTTTTTATTCGTATGACTGACTTGGCAAATAAAATTCCTTGTATGTTGCAAAACATACTTGGCTAATAAAGTATTATTGTGATTGTGTGATTGATTGTGATTTTTAAGGCGCAGATCGACAGATTCTAGATTAGCACGGGTGTCAGTGGTTATGGGGCGAAGGCAAGAGAATGGGATTGAGAGGGATAGATAGATCAGCCACGGTTGAATAGCAGAGTAGACTTGATGGGCCGAATGGCCTAATTCTGCTCCTATAACTTATGAACATGAACTATTTTCTCCTTTGCCATCTTTTTATTCTTATGTATTTAAGGATATTTAAAATTTGGCTGCCCAATTTTTTTCTTTGACTTCTTAATTTCTTAAGCGTTTTACCCAAGGCTTTCTGGGGAAGGCAGTATGTACTCACAATTTCAACAGCAATTGACGGAGGGAACATAAAAAAATATCTATAAATTTTCACGCTTGGCATGAATTATAGTGGAATCAATTCGTCAAAATGGTAAAAGATTATTAATGGCTAAACTTGTCTACGTGAAGCTGCAGTTAAAAAAAAAAGCCAAACTATTTATACGTGATCTGAATGAAATGTAGCAAGCTTGTTTGCAATTAAGGTTACCTAAACATAAGGAACGACTCCAGAAATGTAGCTATTCTCTCCTTGGGTTTTCCCTACATTTTCTGCACAATATTAGATTAGATGTTCATAGTTGGCCATGTAGTGATGATCAGCTGCAGGAATGAAACGTAAAAGCAAAAAGTTACATGTTAAAATAATGTAAACCATTGTCTCGACAGCATCTGCTTGTGCTTCAATAATATATATTTTTAAAAGGCTTTATCATGAAAGTGCACAAAAGGTTTACAAGGATTTGAAGTTCAGAGCAAGGGTCACCGCCTTAAGATTAGATTGAGGTCATGAAACATCTTTTCAATCTAAAATATTGGCCGTGAAAGCAGCTTTTCAATCAGTAGAAACTGTGGGTATGGAAGAACTAGGGGTGCAAGAAGGATTTGGAAGCCGTTATGTTCAACGGCTGTGCTGCTGACTACAACCCCAGAAATGACTGTATAATTGTTACACCAAGGGTCTGTGTTGTATCAAGGACGGGGCGGCACGGTGGTGCAGCAGTAGAGTTGCTGCCTTACAGCGCTTGCAGTGCCAGAGACCCGGGTTCGATCCCGATTATGAGTGCTGTCTGTACGGAGTTTGTACATTCACCCTGTGACCTGCATGGGTTTTCTCCGAGATCTTTGGTTTCCTCCCACACTCCAAAGGCGTACAGATTTGCAGGTTAATTGGCTTGGTATAAATGTGAAATTGTCCCTAGTATGTGTAGGGTTGTGTTAATGTGCGGGGATCGCTGGTTGGTGCGGACTCGGTGGACCGAAGGGCCTGTTTTCGCGCTGTATCTCTAAAACTAAAAACAAACCCAGTTAGACAAATTTCACACGCATCCCATTTTATTCTTCCCATATTCCCGTCCCCCAGATTCTGCCATTCACATACACACAAAGGGCAAGTTACAAGAGCCAATTAACCCATTAGCCTGCAGAGCTTTGAGATGTGGGAGGAAACCAGAGGAAATCCACTCGGCCACAGGGAGAAGACACAGGCTACAGCTGACACGGGGATTGAACCTGGATCACTGGAACTGTGTGGTAATAATAATAATAATGGATGGGATTTATATAGCACCTTTCTAATACTCAAGGCGCTTTACATCGCATTATTCATTCACTCCTCAGTCACAGAGGGTGAATTAGCCGTACCTTTCTGCTCCCCTCCCTCCCCTCCATTTCCAGCATTCTGAAGACTCCATTTCCTCTGTGATTCTTTTTTTCACTCTACCAAATCGTCCCAACACTTCCCTTCTTGTGTCACTTACACATGGCTCTGCAGCTGCTTTTGGGACTCACTGTTGCATTTAGCATTTTTGGAAAAGCCCCTTCTTCTTTCCACACATGTGGCCGCCCCTCTTTGCTTTAACTTTGTCTGTCTCTGCCTCCAGCTAAAGTAATTTTTATCGACAACTTTCCCTGGCCCTATTTTGGCAGCA